>NW_023605115.1:0-27807 GCF_014898055.3 Talpa occidentalis | reverse complement strand
AGAGCCCCCATTTAATCTTAACTACCTCTTCGAAGACCATCTCACATTCTGAGAGACTAAGGTTAGGGCTTCAATGTGTCAATAGGTTGTGGAGACACAACTCAGACTGTGCCAGCAATCCAGCTCTTCCACACGCACATCTTCTCCATACAATGCCACCAGTTGCACCCTTTCCTCAAGAGCTGTGTGTTGGCAGCTTAAGGCTCACAGTAACTCCCTTCTGTGCAGAATTCTTCTTATCCAGGAGCTTCCTTGTTTGAGAAGTTATGCCCACTCTTTCCTAGCAGCACCCAGATAATGACTGAATGGTACAGAGGGTATGACGGACCAGCTCCCTTGCCCTAAGGTGGGACCAACTCTGGGGTTTAGTTCACACACAGAGCTACTCCCTTCCAACCGAGACCCCATCCTTGCTCAGCTCCTTCCCTTGCTCAGCTCCTTCCCCTTCCCCTGGGTCATCTACTCCTGTTTCTCTCACCACCTTTCTCCTGAAAGTCACTCTCAATAAAGCATGCATACCCAATCCTGTCTCAACCTCTGTTTTAAGGCACTTATTCTAGACCATGAATTTCCAAGAAACCACTCAAATGCACTTAACAAGAACACTCTTCAGAAAATAATTTAGTCGTTCTTTGCTGATTCAGAAGATATTCTCTGGCTGTGTAGTGTCACTGAGCTGTATTATGAACATCAATTATTTCTCTAGGTGGGAAGAAACCTCCTTGAACAGACCTCTCCCATGGTGAGAGGATGACTCATTTTAACAGTGGCCAGAACCCATCTTGTCTGGGTCACTCTTGAAGCCAACTCTGATGGCAGAGTCCGAGGTCAGAATGCTATCTCCAGGTGACCTGGACACCGACGCTCAGAGGGTCGCAAGCATAGCCACTGTGCCTTGACATGCATAGCTTCTTGCTTTGGCAGCTTTTCACACCATTCATCTTATTTATAGATGCATGGGCTGTTAGTGCTGGGAGAGTCCTTAAACATTCCTCCCTCAACTACTGAGAGCTGTTGTGATGGGTTAAATGTTGTCTCCCCCAAAGAAATGTTGAAGTCCTGAGCCCTGAAACTTCAAAAGATGACCCGATGTGGAAATGGGGTTTTGAAGATGCAATTAGGATAAGGTGAGATTGGAATGGGTGAGCTTTAACCCAACGTGACAGGTGGCCTTGCCAGAGGAGCGAGACACAGGCAGGAGATGGCCATGTGACGCATCTACAAGGCAAGGAATGCCCAGAATTGCCGGCAAACATGGGCAGCTAGAAGGGGCAGGGAAGGCTCTTCCCCTGTGGGTTTCAGAGGGAGCATGACCTTCTCCAAGACACTGATTTCAGCCTCCACAACCAAGACAGTTCATTTCTGTTGCTTTAAAGCCCCAGTTTCTGGTACTTTGTTATGGCAGGAACGAATACAATCAAACAGAAGATGTCGTATGGGTCATCTACTCTACTTTTTAAAAAAGATTTATTTATGCATGCAAGAACTGGGGTACAGGCCAGAGGTGTGGGGGTGAGAGGATTCACCAGAGACAGAGTGGGGAGCAGAACAGGTGGTTTTACTGAGATACTGCTGAGGCGAGTAGTGGGTGAGACGGGAGAAGTCTGCAGTGCCATTAGGTTAGCTCCCTGGTCATATGGGGATCGAACTCATGCTACAATGGGTGGTGATAGCTTGATAGTGCCGTCTTTAAACCCCTGTGCCACCAGGGAGGCCCCTGGGTCATCTACTCTAAACTCAAGGCAAGGCTGTCCTATTCCTGTTTCACTTCAGCTGGATAGGCTTGAATTCCATGTACACCACACCAGCCGTCTCCACTGAGCTTCTTTGTCACACACCCAATTTCAAATCATCCCACACCTCAGCTGAGGTGGCAGGCAGTGCTCCTTGTAACCATCAGCCATCCAACATCTTACGTAATTGTCAGGGAGAGTCCAGGGGAACCCAGCAAGCCGGCCTCTCAGAGGAGTCAGCGCAGGATGCCTGCTGTGTAGACAGTCCCCGTGGTGGCGTGGGGTGAGCAAGGGCAGCATCCACGCCTCCTTCATTCCTTCTCTGTCCCTTCACCTAACCAGGGCAGTGCCTGAGTATTTGTTGTTAAAGTTCCTGACCTTCATCATTATGATTTTTGCTGCACCACTTCCAACATCTCTATTGGAATTGATCTAGAAAAACCACAGGGATCTGGCCTGACCACTTCAAGTCCTGGCTGTGTCTGGTGTGCTGGGGGCGGCAGCATCAACCCATCCCAGACCCGTGCTTTCCCTGGGCTGCTCCTTTATTCTTCTGTGTCAGACGCTGTGTAGACATGTAGCCCCAAACCCTTCCTGGCGACAAACACACTCTGCATGAAATCCCCCCGAACTCACATGATTCCATCTAATATTATCACTACTTTTCAAAACATTCACCTAAAGCAAGATTCAAAATCAGCACGAGTAGATATAAATCAACATTTTAGAAAGTTTCCTTAATAATTATGAGGCTTTTTTTCCTGGAGTCCCTCCAGTTCTATTAAAGCAAGAACAGCAAAACCACCAGTCTCCCCAAATCCACATCCTTGCCATTCCATTCCCCGTGTTATAATCTCCCTTTTTAGTCTAAATTCTGCAGCCCCCATAGCCAGACCCTGTGGATTTCTCCTATGAGGATCTTCCCAAGAAAGCAGCATGAAAGTTATTTTCTCTCCAGAGGCCCAGAGGAATTGTTTATTCAACAGGTACAACACTGACCATGTGGCTTTCAGACCACTCTTAAAGAAGGGGCTCTGATAGCATACGTCGCTCAGAAATTTTCTAAAATGTAGGTGGCAAGGCAATGAAGTGTCTGATGCCAAAGTTCTGGTAATTGAATGGACACAACTGTGTATAACAAATGGGAAGCAGGAAAAGTGCAGCTTTCCAGGCCACACCACAGACACTTGGACCCACTAGATGTGAGCTGTGTCCAAAGCAAGCCTTGCTTTAATGTTTGTGTGGTGCTTTCCACTTCTCTTTTGCTAGATTGGAGGCCCATTATTTCCTCTATGCCAATTTCCACTCACTATTAAACACGCTGCACTCCAAGGACAGCATTAGGTTGAGCTGAGACTATGGAATATGTTTGAAGGCACAGGGAAGAGCAGAGGGAGAAAGAAGGTGGTTTCTTATTAATGGGACTCTAGGGAGGAAGACTGGTTATCAGCCACAGGTGGGGTCTGACTAGTGGAGGTGGGACCCTGGGAATGGTGGGCAGCCTTCAGTAGAGAATGGGTTGATGATCATGACCCTCCAGAGCACTGATCTCCAAAGAGAGATGTCTATGCTGGATGAGCCTTGGGGTGGCAGAAACAAAATATTAGAACCCCCAGTTTCACTAATTTTTATTTGAAGCTTTATCTATATTGCATGTATTGATTGGCCCTGACCTCCTCACCTGGTCACTAGTTATGAGTCACCCATGAGAGTTCCCAAGGAAGAAGAGGGACTCCCTGACAGGGAGGGGCTGCCAATCACACCCCTCTATAGTTTATATAAAGGGCCTTTCAAGTAGATTTATGGGTTAGGTTATACTCTCCAAGTTAAAGAGATTCCTGCAAAGAATCCTCAGGTTGAAGGGAATACTAATGAGGGCAAGCCAAGCACAAGGAAATGGAGTTGATATTATCTCATTCTTACCAGGTATAAAGTATAAGGTTAAAAGTAATGATAGTTGTGTTAAGGTTCTTCAGAGAAACTCTCCAGAGAAACAGAACCAAAAGCATGTGTGTACACACACACACACACACACACACACACACGCATATATATTCCATAATCTTTTATATATAATATATAGTAATTTGCAGGAGATTTATTTTGAGGAATTGGCTTATGTGGATATGGAGGCTGAGAAATTCCACTTAGTTATCTGCAAGCTGGAGACACAGGCAGCCTGGTGGTGTAATTCCAGTCCAAGGGAAAAGAGAATATGATGTCCCTGCTTAAGCAGGCAGGTAGGAAGGAAACAAATCCTCGCTTCCTTGCTTTTTTGTTTTGTTTAGGTCCTTAACAGGTTGCATGATGCCTGCCCACCTGGGCTGGGGGGTAATCTACCTTCACGGAGTGCACTGAGTCAATCTCACCTCCTCTCATCTGGAAGCTGTCACAGACACACCCAGTAATAATGTTAAATCCAGGCACCTTGTGGTCCAGCCAAGTTGACGTATAAAATGTTAACCACCACAACAGTCTAATCAGACCTAACCAAGAAGAAGCTGATAAAGAGAAATTTCACAATTACTAAGAAAACTTTTTGATCTATGGATTTATATCCACTCTCACTCGTTTTGAACCTTGTCTTGAGAAAAATTAAGCAATGTTATCCTAGACTGAATCATATGAAACTGTGAATATTAAACTGTATTTTTTTAAAAGATTTATTTATTTTAAAGATTTATTTATTTATTTATACAAGCACTGGGTACAGTCAGAAGCACAGGAGGGTGAGAGAATTCACCAGAGCCAGAGCGGGAGCAGAACAGACAGACTGACGAAATACACTGCTGAGGGGAGCAGTGGGGCGGCAGGAGAGGTCTGCGCGCCATGTGGGACCCTCTCGCCAGTGGCCAGGGATCGAACCAGCGCTGCAGAAGCCGCGGGCAGCTTCGCAACCCAGCACTCAACCGCTGCGTCACCAGGGGAGGCCCTATTTATTTATTTATACAAGCACTGGGTACAGTCAGAAGCGCGGGAGGGTGAGAGAATTCACCAGCACCAGAGTGGGGAGCAGAGCAGGCAGACTGAGGAAATACACTGCTGAGGGGAGCAGCGGGCGTGGCAGGAGAGGTCTGTCGCGCCATGTGGGACCCTCGCTGGCAGCCGGGGATTGAACTGGCTCTGCAGAGGCTGCAGGCAGCTTTGCAGTCCAGCACTCAACCGCTGCGCCACGGGGGAGGCCCTCAACTGTATTTTGACCTAAGACTGGCAACTCAATATGGTTCAATCTAACATAAAGTTATTGTGATTAATAAGACATTTCATTAAAAGAAAGCATTCAGCAGATGACAAAGTTATATACTCTCCCATTGTTTTGTATTTAAGGTGTCAGACGTGATTCATAACTTAACACCATTTCATTAAACATGATGACAAAGACTTAGAAAGTTTCTTTTGATGTTTCCAGTTTAAGAATAAAAGACAAAAAGCCACATGCCTTTGTATAAACATCTCATTCCACTGAAAAAGATGAAAAGAATATACGGAAACATGGTAGCCAAGTTACAGTGCAGTTCTCAGTCAAAAAATATGTGGAGGACGCTTAGAATATATTTCTGGAGATTTAGGAATTATTAAAATAAATTACATAGGCAGGAAATTTATAGTACAGTTTGATAAAAGTACAGATGTTCCTAATATGTCCCAACTTACAGTGCTTGTTAGACTGTTGGTAATAAGATGCAAGAGCTACATTTTAATGAACCATCAAAGGAAAGATGAAATAGAAAATAGTCTCAACAGTAATGACTTTTTGAACAAAATCAGTGCTTGATGGTAAAAAATGAAAAGCCTGTAGCCACTGAGAATCATCTGCTCTGATTTGAGAGGGAAACAGGAGAGGGTTTGAGGTTGAATATATTGAGGATCTCACGAAAAGAACCCATCAGCCATTGTTCACAGACTAGTGGCTGCAGCAAAGAGGTAGAAGCCAGAAATGCTCCTGGCATGTAACTTGTTGAATAAGGATGGTTTTATTTTATTTTTTTAAAGATTTGTTTATTTATGCATACAAGAACTGGGGTGCAGGCCAGAGGTACAGGGGGTGAGAGGATTCGCCAGAGACAGAGTGAGGAGCAGGTAGATCCACTGAAGTTCACTGCTGAGGGGAGTAGCAGGTGAGACAGGAGAGGTCTGCTGCGCCATGTGGGTCAGCTCCCTGGCCAGGGATGGAACTCGTGCTGCAGTGGCTGCAGATAGTTTCATAGTACTGACGCTTAAAACCCCTTGCTCCACCTGGGAGGCCCCTGAATAAGGATGGTTTTAAAGAATGAGCATGAAATCATTTGACTGCACTAGAGTTCCCTGTTTATCTGGTGGCAAACTAACTTAAATTACAAGACTAATGTTTCAGATTTAAGAACCTCTTCTGGGAAGACAAATGACAATCAATAGAATTGAGAAGTGACAGTCAAGAGCACAGATTGACAGAAAGTCGAGAAACAAATATGGGTGGGAAATTAACAAGGTGTTATCATCAGAATTCACTGCAAAAATGTTAGGAGCATTAACTGAACACACAGAGGTGTAAACTTGTGCACCCTATCTTCTCCCGGACATACACTACATCAGATGACAACATAAGAGTCTTATGCTAAGTGAAATAAGTCAGTTACAAAAAGAAAAATACTTCACAATTCCACTTACATGAGGTATCCAAAGTAGTCAAACTCAGAGAGAAAAGTACTATGACAGTTACCAGCAGCTGGGGAAAGGGAGAAAAGAGGAGTTATTTAACTGGTATAGAGTTTCATATTTGTAAGATGAAAAAGTTCTAGGGATTTGATCACAACAATGTGACTATCTTAACACCACTAAACTGTACATTTAAATATGGTGAAGACAGTAAATCTTGTGTTTTTTACCATGATAAAAAATGAGGTAAAAACCCTTTGGTTGGGAACAGAATTATAGAGCTGGTTAGAAGCTTCCAAATGAAGTATTTCAGTAGGTTTTGAATGGAAACACTTTGTTTAATATATAAAAATACAGCACCCTCTGATTAGTCTGCATGAACATCAGGGAACATAGTGATTTGCTTGCTAAGTGTCAACAAGAATCTGCATATTGGTAAAAGCTGTCTTAAAGGGGAAGATAATTATAATACAGGCCCACATTAAAAAGCACAAAAAATCCCGAATAAGCAATCTAATATCACACCTAAAGCAACTTGAAAAAGAGGAACAAGACTAAAAGTTAAAGGAAGGAAATAAAAATAAGAGTGGAAATAAATGAAATGGAGATCAAGAAGACTATAGAAAAATATCACTGTACAAAGGAAAACCTCATACAATTCAACAATAAAAAAAAAATAATACTGCTGGTAAATGGGTGGCAGATATGATCAGACAGTTCACCAGAGAGGATATCCAGAAGGCCAAAAGACATGAAAAAAATGTTCATTGTCACTTCTAATGAGAGAAATGCAGAATAAAACTACAGTGAGATACCATCTCACTCCTGTGAGAACAGCACATGTTATCAATAAAAAGACCCCCAAAAGTGTTGAAAAGCAGAGAAAAAAAAGAATCCAATTTCATTGTTGGTGGGAATGTGAACATAATGGTTGCAACCATTATGGAAGACAATTTGAATGTACCTTAAAAAAATAAAAATGGAAATACCCAGCAATCCCACTCTTGGGCAGCTAGCCACGGAACATGAAACCATCAACACAAAAACCCTTATGCTCCTCAGTGTTCACAGCAGCATTATTTACAATAGTTAGGACACAGAAGCAGCCTACATGTCCGTTAATGGATGATTGGATCAAGAAGATGTATATTTCCACACTGGAGTATTATACAGCCATAAGAAAGGATGACATGCAGCCACTTTCAACAAAATGGTGGCAATTTGAGAGGATTATAGGCAGCAAGTAAGTTAGAACTACAAAAACAAGTACTGGACATTTACATAGCAGGTACTTTGATAATATAAAACACTTTTAAAAAATTAGTAGTCATTTATATACATCCTGAGGGCTCTAAGGCAAATGGGGAGCAGGGAGGGAAAGTGACAAGAGGACAAAGGGGTGATGGTGGGGTTGGGGGAGGAAGAAAATATCTGGGAATATACCAGTTCTTATGGGATATTGGTATTTTCCTCTTTTAATCTTATTAGAACATGAAAGTTAAATGAAAGTAAGCTAAATATTTGTGAACTTGGAAAGAAAAAGAGCTTCAAAATACATTGAATAAAGATATTTTCAGATTATTTAGTGTTTTCTGTGCGCAACTATTTTTTGTACATAACTTCTTGCAGATTTTTTTTTGATCTTGAGAGCAAAAAATTTCAATTTGTTGGCAAATATGTAAGGAAGCTGAAGTATGCAGAAATAATTTCTAAGGGGGACACAAGGAGTCAGAGAAAGAGCTAAATATTGAAATCAGTTTTCAAATGCTACATAGCCAAGGAGAAGTTGGGAGAAACGCACCAATGCAAAAAATAAAAAATTGCCAATGCTATTTGCAGTATCTGGAAGCAGATTAAATTGATGGGTGTTTAGTGTGAAAACTAAGCAGATAGAAAATTTAAATCTTTTGTAGGAGAAGAGAGTTACAAAAGCCTATCGAGTTATCTCCTGCAGCCGGGACAATAATGTGTGTACAAAAAGCTCCTGACAGGAACTGTATGGTATTTTCCATTGAAATGGAATCACTCCCACTTTACTGTAACACCTGAGTTGAACTTCCCAGATTTGTATTTTTTTTAAAGATTTATTTATTTTTACGTAGAAGAACTGGGGTACAGGCCAGAGGTGTGGGGGTGAGAGGATTCACCAGAGACAGAGTGGGGAGCAGAACAGGCAGATCTACTGAAATACACTGCTGAGGAGAGCAGCAGGCAAGACAGGAGAGGTCAGCTGTGCCAAGTGGGTAGCTCCCTGGCCAGGGATGGAACTAGTGCTGCAGTGGCTGCAGATAGCTTCATAGGTTGCGTCTTAACCCCTGTGCCACCACGGAGGCCCCTGGATTCGTATTTCTAATATTTCTAAAAACATGGGCTTGGTGCGAACTGATGGATTTGTGCTGCCGATCCCCGGGCCAGCTGAACAGTAGGGATTCACCCCTTCCACTTCCACTTGGCTAACCCATTGCCCAAGGCAGCCGAGAAAAAGACAGCAGCGTTGGAGTTTTACCCAACACCCTCCCACCCCATTGCCTCTTGATCTGCACCTCCTACAGCACAGTAACTTCATTTATTAAAGATGTGCCTGGAAAGTTCCCCAAGGGCACACTCACTTCTGTCCACAGCAGTATGTTATAGAGATGGAGTGAGAATATGCAAGTAATGAGGGCCTGCAAGCACAGTCCCAGCCTTACATCTCACTTTGAAATGTGTACTTTGGGAATAAGAATGAAGAATTAGGAAATCAGTGGGATTAACTAAATTCATGACCCTCTTATTCCTTATTTTTATAACACGGTTTTTTTTGTCTTACTAAAAACCAGACTGAGCACTGTATTAAAGCAATTGCAGAGAGAATAACCAGTTCTATATAAATTTTTGGTGCATTTGTTTTAAATGTTTCTTTAGTAACACAAGAGTGAGCATCAAATTACTTCCCCTGAGGCATGAATAACTGACTTCAGGAGAAACTGCTAAAACCACCTTTTTTTTTAAGGGTATAAAAAACTTTAGATCCTACCGTATGCTAATCATTGCACTAAATTGAACAGGCCCTGCCACATTTTTACCAATATCACTTTCCCCCCTATCTCTTTGTATTGCAGTAGCCTGTAGCAATAATCCAACAAACACATCAGACAAAGAAGCCTAACACTGAAATGTGGGGCCCTTTCTCAGACCACTTGCATGCCAGGAGCAGGAAAGGGCCATGGAACAAAGGGGTTGTTGAAAGCCAGAGGTCACATTTTTGTCCATTCTGTTGCCTGGTTCCATCTACAGAGCTTTGGATTCCTTTAGAGCTAGGAAGAGAATTTATGCTTATTTTTTTTTTTTTTTGATTTGGCTAACTTTGTCTACATACAGTGACATAATTCAGAAACTGCAAAAATAAAAAAAAAAAATCTTTGCATATTAATAGTGGAAGAGTCAGAAAAATGAGCCCCATGTTTCAGGCACATGCATCTAATGATGTCCTTCCTGTGTTTCCGTTTAGTGAGTAGTCCTGTTCAGCGATGCTGGCAATCAAAAGCCAGTTGAAAGAAACAGACCTTCAAATTATTTTATCACCAAATGTTAAGTCAATATTTGAAGTAGATTGAATTATATTAAATTCCAAAACTAACAATAAAATCTCTGGAGGCTATCTTAATGAGAACTATTCATTATAATAAACTATTGATCTATTAACTCATACATTTATAAAAATATTTATAAATTAAATGTTTATTTCCAGTTTAGTCCATCCCTTTAAATTTTCTTTTGGTTACCACTCAAGTATGTTTACTGGCAGGATGTTTGTTTAAAGGCTTGGGGTCATCGATGTGTTTCAGGGGCTACTTCACATTCATAAAGCCTAGAGAACTTTGTCCAATTTCTCCCAATAGTCAGAACGAGAACTAAGAAGGAGCAGTGGTAGGAAAGGCGGAAGAAGAAGAATCAAGGCTGACAGAGAAAGACTTTTTTCTAATAGTGTAACAGGGTGGTCCCGAGGAAAGGGGGAGGTTTCAGGTTTTCTGCCCCACCCAAAACGAGGGGGGAGCTGAACAGAGAGAGAAGAAGCTGCAGAGAGTGAGGAAGGAAGGAAGCAGGATGCAGAGCCAGAAGGAGACCTGGAGGAGGCACATGGAGCAGAGACACATGAAGAAACTGCGCCTGCCTTTTGGTCGTGGACTGGTTGACACAGATGTGGGTGAGAGACCCATGGGGAGGTGACCATGGTGGTTTTTTGTCTTGATTTTGCCCTTTTCCCTCCAGACTTGTCTGGTTGTTTCTCCTTTTCTGTGGGACCCCACTGGAAAATGCTTTAGATTTGTGGCAGGCTTCGGGGCCTTGCTCTGGGCCAACCCCATTTGGATGGACTTTTACCCACGAGGGGATGGGTAACTTTGGGTGCTTGATTTAGAAACTATATTCTTTGTCTTTTCTGTATTGTTCACTAATTGTATTAAAGTTCCTTCCCACTAAAGTCTCATTTGTTTTGTGTCGATGCGGCAGATGGCAGAACCTATTTAAAACAGGCAGGTTTGGGGGTCTGGGCTGCCCCTCTCCTGCCCTGTAGCAATAGGATTTTCAAAGTTTCTCCAATGAGCAAGAGCAACACTGTACAAAAGAGCTTCCTGTGATGAAGAAGTATTCTCTGTGTGTCGATGGCAGTAACCCACAGGCCACATCTAACTATGGAGCATTTGACATACAGTAGTGTGATGAGGGAAACAAATTTTAAAGTATTTTGCAATCATAACATAATCAGCATTTAAGTATAAGTAGCCTATATAAGTAGCTGATGGCTATTGAACTAAGCAGTGCAGTTCTAAAAGGAAAACACCACAACGTGCCTAAAATGTCTTGTGATTACGAAATGATGAACGTGGCAACAAAACTTCACATTGATCTGTGTCAACAGGAAGAAGCTGTGCAGGGATGTAGAGGTGGCATGATCTGAGAGAGGCAGGGGGCTGAGTCATGTCAATGCCATCTTGTATTTTCTTTTCAATCTTCATAAAAGATTTATAGTTTCTATTTTACGGCAATGGAACTTGTTTCACAGATGACCTGCCCATAAGATGTGCATGCAATATTTTTTTTTTGTTAATCATATCACAGAGTTTCAAATTATTTTTCCTTTGGAAAGCTGTAGGCAGAGGGATATGCTCTTGTCTTCATTTGCTTTGGAAGACTGATGCTAGAAAGACTACCTGATATAATACAGTAAATGCACATATGCTAAGGAAAAAAAAAATCAATCAGTAATTGAGGAGACCTGCAGCTCCTTCTTTATGAGGGAGAGATTAATTGAAGAAGGCAAGCCATTGGCTCCATAAAAAGAGGTGCACGGGATGAAAATTCATCATGTTTTCCATGCCTCATCATCATCTCTTGGTCTTGAGCCAAACAGGAAGAACAAACTGAAATCAGTGGTTGGAATGCTTGAGGTTCTGGGCTGTGGAATTTAGAGAGGCTCAGTGGTGATTTGTCTCTATAAGGACACTGCGAATCTAAGAGGACAGGGACAACCACTTCCTGCTTGCTCCCTGGCAGCCTCCAGCATGGTGCCAAGCACATGCAGTACAAGGGCTTGTGGGAAAAATGAAAGACTATAACTTCTAAAACCTCTTTAAATCCAGGAATATTGTCTAAGCTGCGATCATTTTCTTTACTTCGTGAACAAGTGCACGAGAAAATTAACTAATTAAAAACCTCCTGGGGATGATGTTTCCTCCCAGACTTTGCTCCTCACTGATGAGAACTTAGACTGAAGGGCTCTTCTTAAAGTTCTATAGCAGCAACTGCTTACTAATGAGAATTACTGTTAACTCTATGAGCACTTTAGAAATTAAGATAAGGATGCTTTCCATGAAATTATGAGTCTTCACTTGTTAGAGCAAGATTTACTATGCAAAAAATTACACTTTACTGAAAGACATTGAGGGGTGTCTAAATGCAGAGGAACACCATGTTTATGAACAAGAACGTGCAATTCCATAAAGGCGTCAGTTTTCCTGGAACTAAGCTATAAAACACAATGGAATTCCAAAAAGTTTTGTGTCTGTCCTTCCCTCCCTGCTGTCTTCATTTTCATAGTATATGTCTTTTAAAAAGCCTTATTGTGTTTTTCTTGGAGGGGGGGAGTTGGGGAGAATTAGGAGAAAATTGTGTTTTTTTCCATTATTTCAAGTTAGAAAACACCATTTAATTTTCTTACCAACTATCTCTTAAAATTGTCCAAGCTGGGTGTTGGCAATGCCCATGATATACCTCCCCGGCCCCAGCACCCTGGTTCTCAGCCCTGGTTGGTCCTTCAGAATCACCAATGGGCTGCATTGAAATAGAGACACCCGGGGGCCTCCTCGGTGGCGCAGAGGTTGAGCATTGGTTTGCGAAGATGCCCGCAGCCTCTGCAGCACTGGTTCAATCCCTGGCCACCGGCGAGGGTCCCACATGGCACGCAGGCCTCCCCTGCCGCCTGCTGCTCCCCTCAGCAGTGTACTTCGTCACTCTGCCTGTTCTGCTCTCCACTCTGGCTCTGGTGAATTCTCTCACCCTCCTGTGCTTCTGACTGTACCTAGTGCTTGTATAAATAAATAAATAAATCTTTTGGAAAAAAAAAAAAAAAGAAAAAGAAAAAAAAGAAATAGAGATACCCAGTTCCCATCTCTGAGGTTTTGGTTTCAGGTTTGGGGTCAGGCCCTGGAATATGTATTTCTAACATGGTCTACAAATGATAGCTGAGGATCATTGCAGGAGAGAAACTCCCTGCCAGATGGTCACCCAGATCACCACTCACAACCCCTTTGGCAGGCTGTGCAAATAACTACATGATTCTGAGTATTAGGAAGTGATATATATATATATATATATATATATATATATATATATATATAATTCAAGTCTATGTTTGGGGCAATCTTCTGTCATCACTTGTAATCCTACTCCTTGAGATTATATACCATATGGATAGTTACTATTCATATGACAGTTTTCAAATATTGACAGCAGTTACTATTCTCACTTTTCCATTTGGCCTTCTTTTTCTTGTGTGAACTCTCCTACTCCTTAGTAAAGCAAGGTTTTCAGACCCTTCACCGCCTGTGTAGATTCTTCTGGCAACCAGCTCCAGTTCATTAACATCCTTCACAGAAACGTGGCGCTCCAAATGGGAGCCAATCCTCTTGAGTATGGGAATGTCAGAGTAAAGGGATGTTGTTATGTTCCTACATATAGTAATGGGGCCATTGATTGCATTGCTGTTTTCATTTTTCTTTAAAGATTTATTTATTTATGCATACAAGAGCCAGGGTGCAGGCCAGAGGTATGGGGGGGTGGTGGTGGTGGTGAGAGGATTCACCAGAGACAGAGTGGGGAGCAGAACAGCCTGATCTACTGAAATACACTGCTGAGGGGAGAAGTGAAGGAGACAGGAGAGGTCTGCTGCGCCATGTGGGTAGCTGGGGATTGAACTCGTGTTGCAGTGGCTGCAGATAGCTTCATGGTGCTGTGACTTAACCCCTTGTGCCACTAGGGAGGCCCCTTCATTTTTGTTTTTGAAGTCTATTATTGCTGGTGGTGTACTTCATTATTGGAAGTAGATGTTCTTTCCCAGGGAGAGTTTCAGTTTAGAATCCTTGCGTGACCTCTCCCACTATTATACTAAGTAATGGATTCCCTACCAATGTGTTGAATGAATGGATGGATGAGTGAATCAGTGAATGCAACAGGCAGTTTAGGGGACTTTTTCTGATGTCATGGAATTTTGGTGAAGTCCTGAAGATGAGGATAGTAAGTGAAAGTTATCCTTACTTCCCAAAGAGTAGTTCGAGAATGAGCCACAGAAGGCATGCTTATCCCCATTCCAAAGAGAGGTGTTGGACCACACCTGTGCCAGACTTTCTAGAAAATATTAGAACAAGTTCGCTGGCCATCAACCCTGCCTCTGATCTCCAGTTTTGAGCAGAGTTTCTATTTGAAATGGCTATTGGGGAGTCCTTGGAAAGGAGAGCTCAGTTGTGGTGTTTCCTCTCGTCTCTCCTCTTTTGTACTTCCCCACCTCGCCTTCGACTCCTTCTTGGTGGCCTTCGAGGGGCAGATGCTACAGTTCCATCTTGGTGTAGCCCCAGGGAAGGGCAGAGGTTAGAGTTCTTGGACCTGGGGTTCTTATGTGAAAGTGGGACTGGAAGCGATGTCTTAACCAAGTCATCCTAAAGGTAGAAAATTTGTGGTGCTTTCTATGATGGCAGGGGGAGGAGCAGGGGCATTCCCTGCATTTGGGAAGCAAGGACGGCGAGTGGATTCCATAGCTGGTCACCAGGGTTAAGCAGTGTTGATGGGAATTTACCACGAGGTGAGGGACTCTAACAGAGAGAGTTTGGGATGATCTAGTGGGGCAAATATCAGAAAGGAGGAGGCCTGGGCATTAGGCAGAGGGTACAATGTTCACATCAGAGAGCTATACTCTATGGAGGCTTGTGTAGAGCTATTTCTAAGGGACCAGTGAGTGTACCCACTGGGAGCAAAGTCGAGCGCCTGCCAAGCACAGAGGACTTCTACAACCAAGGAAGAACCACAAATAGCACTAGTTGAGTAAATTGACATTTCCCATTTTCTCTATTCCCATCTTCTGCTTTGTCCCATAGAAGGGAAGAAGAAAGGGCAAAACAATGACCCTCTCCTCCTTGTAGGGCCTCAGGACTTGGATTAGGCAAGAGCTGTGGAGAGAACTGTTGCTAGGAGTTGCATATGAGTTTTGATTGGACTAGACTGGAGCTGCCTTGTTAATAAATGAGTTAGCACTAAAATGAAACTGTTCTTATTAAAAGTGGTTGATTAATATGAGATGTTTTATAAGGGGAGGGGCTGAGCAATTTTAAAAGAAAATGGATCCATGTCCTGTTTGGACATTAACTCAGCATATTATTATTATTATTTTTTAAGATTAATTAATTAATTAATAAAAGCACTGGGTAAAGTCAGAGACACAGGAGGGTGAGAGAATTCACCAGAGCCAGAGCGGAGAGTAGAACAGGCAGAGTGACAAAGTACACTGCTAAGGGGAGCAGCAGGTGGCAGGAGAGGTCTGTGCACCATGTGGGACCCTCACCGGAGGCCAGGGATCAAACTGGCGCTGCAGAGGCTGCCCGCAGCTTCACAACCCAGCGCTCAACCGCTGCGCCACCGGGGAGGCCCAGGATATTATTTTTTTTTTCACAGTTTATTTAAATTTTATTTTTTATATTCCCCATACAATTGCAACCCCCTTATTTTGACCCCAAGCCCTCCTTTACGTGCCCCCCACCCCCCATAGGGTGTCTCTGGTTCATAGTTGTTTGTTGATTTTGATATTTTCTTTCTTTTAGTTATTCTTTTTCCTGGTCCCTTATTTAAGTTTTCCAGATTCCTGCTATGAGTGAGACCATCCAGTATTTTTCTTTTTCTTTCTGGCTTATTTCGCTGAGCATGATCCCTTCCAGCTCCATCAATGTTGCTGCAAATTGAATGTGTTTATCTTTTTGAATGCTGAGTAATATTCCATGGTGTATATGTACCACATCTTCTTGATCCAGTCATCTATTTTTGGGCATTTGGGTTGTTTCCAAAGCTTAGCTATTGTAAATAGTGCTGCTATAAACACAGGGGTGCAGGTGCTCTTTGGAATTAATGTTTCTGTGTCCTTTGGGTAAATACCTAGGAGTGGAATTGCTGGATCATATGGAAGCTCTATGTTTAGTAGGTCAAGAAATCTCCACACAGCTCTCCATAGTGGTTGGACCAGTTTGCACTCCCAGGAGGGTTCCTTTTTCTCCACCCCCTTGCCAACATTTGTTGTTGCTAGTTTTTTTTAATATGTGCCATTCTTACTGGTGTAAGATGGAATCTCATTGTAGTTTTGATTTGCATTTCCCTGATTACAAGTGATATTGAACATTTTTTCATATGCCTGTTGGCCATTTACATTTCCTCTTCAGAGAGGTTTCTTTTTAGCAATTCTGCCCATTTTTTTCACTGGGTTATTTTCTTTGTTTTTGTTGAGTCTCATCAGCTCTTTGTAGATTTTTGTGATCAGTCCTTTATCATTAGTGTTGTGTGCAAAAATGTTCTCCCAGTCGGTGGGTTTCTCTTTGTTTTTGTTATTGTCTCTTTTGCTGTGCAGAAGCTCTTTAATTTGATGTAGTGCCAGCTGTTTACTTTGCCTTCACTATCATTGCTTTGGGTGATGTGTCTGTAAAGATGTCTTTGATGTGCATATCATGTTGTGTTTCACTTTTATTTCCTTCTTTGTATTTTATGGTTTCAGATCTTACGCCTAGTTCTTTAATTCATTTTGAGTTGGTTTTTGTTCATGGTGTTAGGTCATAGTTAAGCATCATTCTTTTGTATGTAGCGACCCAGTTTTCCCAGCACCATTTATTGAACAAACTTTCTTTGCTCAAATGCATATTCTTTGCTCCTTTGTCAAAGATTAGTTGACCATAAATCTGTGGGTTTATTTCTGTGGGTTTTTAAATCTGTGGGTTCATTTTCTATTCAATTCCATTGGTCTGTGTGTCTGTTCTTGTTCCAATACCAGGCAGTTTTGATGATTATGGCTTTGTAGTATAGTTTGAAGTCTAGGAGTGTGATGCCTCCATTCCCTTTTTTTTTTTTTTTCAGAGAGCTTTGGTTTTTGGTGATTCCATATGAATTTCATCAATAATTGTTCTATTTCTTTGAAGAATGACACTGAAATTTTTTATTTGTTTGTTTGTTTGTTTATTTATTTATTTATACAAGCACTGGGTACAGTCAGAAGCGCGGGAGGGTGAGAGAATTCACCAGAGCCAGAGTGGGGAGCAGAGCAGGCAGAAGGACTGAAGTACACTGCTGAGGGGAGCAGCGGGCGGCAGGAGAGGTCTGCGCACCATGTGCGACCCTCCTCCAGTGGCTGGGGAGCAGCCGGGGATCGAACTGGTGCTGCAGAGGCTGCGGGCATCTTTGCAACCCAGTGCTCAACTGCTGTGCCACCAGGGAAGCCCTGACACTGAAATTTTTATTGGAATAGCATTGAATCTGTATATTGCTTTTGGTAGGATGGCCATTTTTATAATGTTATTATTCCAATCCATGAGCAGGGAATGTCTTCCCATTTCTTTGTGTCTTCTTATATTTCTTTTAACAGTGTTTTATAGTTTTCTTTGTATAGGTCCTTTACCTCTTTTGTTAGATTTATATTTATATTTTTTTGTTATATTTATATTTATATTTTGTTATATTTATATTTATATTTCCCAAGTATTAGATGTTTTTTGTTTCAATAATAAAGGGATGGTTTTTTTGATTTCTTCTTCTTCAGATTTACTGTTTGTGTATAGGAAGGCTACTGATTTTTGTGTGTTGATTTTGTATCCTGCCACTTTACTGAACTGACTGATTAGTTGAATTAGTTTTTCTGTGGAGTTTTTGGGGTTCTCTATGTATATTATCATATCATCTGCAAATAATGATAGTTTGACTTCTTTTCCTATTTAGATTCCTTGTATGTCTTTTTCTTGTCTTATTGCTCTGGATAGGACTTCCAGTAGTATATTGAATAGCAGTGGTGAGAGTGGACATCCTTGTCTTGTTCCAGATCTTAATGGGAATGCTTTCAGCTTTTCACCATTGAGAATGATACTGGCTGTTGGCTTGTCATATATGGCCTTTATGATGTTGAGGTATGTTCCTTGTATCCCAAGAATTTCAAGGGCTTTTACCATGAATGGGAGTCGCACTTTGTCGAAAGCTTTCTTGGCATCTATTGATATTATCATATGGTTTTTATATTTCTGTTTGTTGATGTGTTGGATAACGTTGATTGATTTTCAAATGTTGAACCATCCTAGTGTTCCTGGAATGAATCCTACTTGGTCGTGGTGAATTATCTTATGGATACATTGTTGGATTCTGATAGCTAAAATTTTATTGAGGATTTTTGCATTAGCGTTCATTAGCGAGATTGGCCTGTAGTTTCTTTTTTTGTGTTGTCCTTGTTTGGTTTTGGTATTAGTGTAATGTTGGCTTCATAAAACATGTTTGGTATTATCCCTTCCTTCTCAATTTTTGGAAGAGTTTGTGAAGGATAGGCACTAATTCGTTTCTGAACGTTTGGTAGAATTCATTTGTAAATCCATCAGGCCCTGGGCTTTTGTTTTTGGGGAGGGTTTTGATTACCATTTCAATTTCGCTGCTTGTAATTGGTCGGTTTAGGTGTTCTATTTCTTCTTTATCTAGCTTTGGGTGATTGTAGAGTTGTAGGAATTTGTCCATCTCCTCTAGATTGTCGAACTTGTTTCCATACAACTGTTCATAGTAGTTACTGATTATTCTTTTGATTTCTGCTGTATCTGTTGTGATTTCTCCTCTTTCATTTGTGATCCTGTTTATTTGTGCTTTCTCCCTTTTTTCCTTTGTGAGCCTGGCTAGGGGTTTGTCTATTTTATTTATTTTTTCAAAGAATCAGCTCTTGGTTTCATTGATCTTTTGGATTGTTTTTTTAGTTTCGATTTCATTTATTTCTGCTTTGTTTTTTATTATTTCTTTTCTCCTACTAACTAAGCATATTAATATTGAATCATCAAATGAATTCAGGATTGAAGATGAAGAATTCTTTTTTTTTTTTTAAAGATTTATTTATTTACACAAGCACTGGGTATAGTCAGAAGCGAGGGAGGGTGAGAGAATTCACCAGAGCCAGAGTGGGGAACAGAACAGGCAGATTGACTAAATACACTGTTGAGGGGAGCAGCGGGTGGCAGGAGAGGTCTGTGCACCATGTGGGACTCTTGCCCGGTGGTTGGGGATCGAACCAGCACTGCAGAGGCTGTGGGTAGCTTCACAGCCCAGCGCTCAACCGCTGTGCCACCAGGGAGGCCAGAAGATGAAGAATTCTTTACATTGTGCATTCCAATTCCTAGAGAGTTGCTAATTTCTTAGACTCCTGAAGTCCTTGTGGTCAGATCTGGTATTCATTCATTCATTCATTTACTCACTCATTCAATTATCAGTTGGTGCCTAACATTGAACTAAGGCCTTGGGTGTCCTAATGAATAGAACAGATCCTTGACATTTGGGTCCTTGTTTACCTCTTGGAGATGTCACTGAGCGCTGAAAGATGGCTCAAGCCTGGGTGCGGAGACAAGAGAGGTATCAGTTCAAGAAGAGAGTGCTATCTCTCAGAAGTCAGATTTCCTGACACCATGCTGTGGACCGGGGTGCTTCATTTGTTCATTCAAGAAATGAACAAGAAATTTCTTTTCTTGTTCTTGTTCTTTTTCATTCAAGAAATACGTGCAGATCTCCTACCTACTTTTAGGGTGATCTGCTTGATATCAGAGAGGGCGTCCTTGATGAGTAGATCTTCCAGCATGACTAATCTACTTCTTACTCCTATAAATTCAGATAGCAAAGAAGTGGTGTGGGTTAACTGGTCTGGCATCTGTATTTTTTGCTTATTAACTCTGACTTTCCTAGTCACTCCTTAGTGCCCTGTTGACTTCAGACCAGAACTGAATCTAGAAAGCAAGAAGGATTCAATTTCCTGGAGTCAGAGTCTCCCAGGGTGAAGAGAATGCCCTTGGGGAATGGGCGGGTTTCAGGCAGTTATGGTGCGCCCCATCCACCACCCACACCTTGGGAATAGTGTTGCCAGAAAGAGTTGCAATATTTGGATATTCTTAAATCTAAAACATTTTTTGTTATTTATCTAAAATTCAAATTTAGCAGGGAATTCTGTATTTTAATTTGTAAATCTGGCAGTCTACTTGGGAAGGGTTTTCTCTTGCTTCAGACCATGAGGCTCTTGTTTCAGATTTTCAAGTCTCCGCCGTATACATCTTCTAACCCTGGTAGGCTGGGCCAAGCCGGACCCTGATGTTGAATCTCTGCAAGTAGCCCTTTGTGGAAGGAGGGTACAATGTGAAGATCTTAGTCTGGGGCCCAGCAGACCTGGGCTCTAGAGCACAGTCTGCCACTAGCAGGTTCTGTGACCTTGCATGGGGCCATGTGCCTCTCTGGCCTGATTTTCATTTTTATAAAGTGAGAGGGCTGTGGCTTCTATGAACCAGTCAAAAATCATACAAGTATTTAGCTTCAGAGTGTAACCAGGATGGGAACGCTTCATCATTTGTCCACTCTGTACCCTGTTAAGGGTGTGTGTGTGTGCACGTGTGTGTGTATGTGTTGACAGATCCCAAACTGCCCTAGATAATACAAGAAATGGCTTGTTAAATGCTATCATATTTTTTTGATTCTGTGCTGTGGAAACAACTCTTGCAATGACAGTGATTGGGGGTGGCAGGTGCCTGAGGAACAGTGAAGGCTATTTCTGTTTCAGCTTATCTCTCTCAGAATGACCCTCAGCTCTCTTTGCTCCTTGGAGAAAACAAAGCATGCAGGAGGCTAGCAAGGGGGAACAAAGATGCCTGGCAGGCTGTTGAGTTGAGCTTGAAAAGGCGCAGCCCCAGGGGTCCTGCTCTCTGGAGCTGCCTCAGACTCAGGCCACCCTCTCTGGGAGGGTGTCCTATATCCCTGGTGATTCATTCAGTCTTGTTTTGAAACAGAAGGCAAAGAAGGGGGCCTATCCATAGAGAACCTGAGGGGAAGCCAGAAGAATGATAGCATTGAGAGTAGAGAAAAACATCTCCCCTCAAATGTGGTTATTGTTCCTCACTTGGGGATGGTGGACATTTGGCACAACAGAGAGAGCACTGAGGGGGTGGTCACCCCAGGACTGGAACCATAAGCACATCCTCAGAACTGCTTGCAGGAACAGGGCAATAGCATCAGGAGCTTGGTGATGCCTGTACCCAGGAGTAGACAGATAGGTGTTAGCTCCTGGTTCTAGGAGGAGAGCTGGTATATCATGGACACCTGTACTGCCCAGATCTCTGAGGTCCCTTCTTTCCCGCTGTCAACATGCGCCCCCAGTCACTGTGTGCTTCTTGGCTGACACTGGTGCCAGTGCCTTTGAGAAGACTGTCTTTAGCAAGGGAGATGCTTTGCCCAATTAAGAGCTAGAGGGGCCTGGGAATTGCAAGCCCTTCCCCAAAACTCCTCCCCTCCGAAGCAAGGAGGCATGAGAGTACAGGGACTCAGCTCCTGCAAGTGGACCAAGTGCCCCTGAGGCCCACTGAAATGTCCCCCTACTTGATTTTTTTTCCTTCCATATCCTGCTTCCCTTATTTTCTTACCTTAATGCATATATGAATTAATTATCTAATGAGGCTGGAGGAGGGGGTGGGGGAGAGTTTGCTTAAGAGAACAAACTTAGATAATAGTTCTGGAGATCAAATGCATGGCGTAGTGATTATAGTCAAAAATACTGTGTTATAAACTTCAAAGTGGCTAAGAGACTAATTATTCTCAAACAGAAAACAAATGATAAATACGTGACATGATAAAGGTATTAGCTAACATTACTGTAGTAATCAAATTGCAATACAGAAATGTAGGAACCAACACATTGTACATCCTAAATGGATACATAAGCTTACATGTCAATTATATCTTAATAAAAAAGGAAAGCAATTCATCAAGGAACTTAGAGCTGTTTAATTTTTTTTTAGAGATTTATTGATGTATACAAGAACTGGGGTACAGGTCAGAGGCGCAGGAGAGTGAGAGGATTCACCAGACAGAGTGGGGAGCAGAACAGGCAGACGGACCAAAAGCACTGCTGAGGGAGCAGCGGGCGAGACAGGTGAGGTCTGCTTTGCCATATGGGTCTCTCCCTGCCGGGGATAGAACTCGTGCTGCAGAGGCTGCGGACAGCTTCACAGTGCAGTGCTCAACCTGCTGCACTACAGGGGAGGCCCAAGGAACTTAATTTTTTAATTGACCACCTATACCCTGATTATGATAGTGGGGCAACCCCAGGAAGGCGTTCTAGTTAACACTCCACGTTTTCAGGAAGGAAGAGAATCAGGGGAGCAGCTGTTTCAACCAGCTACTACCCAGAAATAGAATTAGCACTTAGAAGAGACCCTAAACTTTCCATGCAGTGAGGGGACTTCTTGGAGCAAAGACCTCTAGAGGCTTGCATCACGGTCTCCAATGTTTGTGTCTTTACTTGGGGATCGTTGAAGTGATTTACTGGAGAGACTCTTGCTTTACCAGTTATGACCCACTCTGAATCTTTATAGGCAGCATGACCTGGGGCAGGTTACTCCACCTCCCTGAGTGTTAATTTCCCCATCTATAAAATGAGACAGGTTCAGACCTCAGAGGGGAGTTGAAATGTTCAGTAAGTGAATGTTTGTGCCTGCTGGCAAGTGGGGTGCATGTTGGCTTTAGCCCCCATCTCTGTGTTCACATAAAATAGAAGTCCACGCCCTCTGTTTTACCAGGATATCATTTCAAGGTGGGACATGCCAACTGCTAAATAATGCACCCAGCTCGTGATTTTTGCAAGAGTTGTTATGGCAACCATATTTTTAAAAGTCACCAAAAGTTGGCAAAAAACATGAAAATGGGACTATGTGACAACAAAAAGGGACAGGGATGACATAAATAAACCTGGAAAGAAAGGAGAGGAAGAAACTAAGAATACAAGAAGCAGACAGAGAAACAGATTAAGTCAGGGCAGGATAATTATGTGTCCTAGTGAGGCTGGGCACTCCCTGCCTGCTCTGGACAGAATGTAGGGTGTGGGCTTGCCGTGGGCCAGGCTGCACCTTCCCTATCAGGGCTGCCTGAACCTTTTTGCTTCTCGTCTGCCCTGCCAGGAGAGGAAGATCATCCTTCTCCACAACCCCAAGGGATTGGAGTGAAGGGACCTGGCATGAGCTGTATCTTCCTGTGGTCTTCCTCCCTTTCTTCTGCCTTGTCACTTCAACGATCCCCAAGTGAAAACACAAATATTGGAGACTGATGCAGGCCTCTAGGGGTCTCTGCTCCATGAAGTCCCCTCACTCCATGGAAGGTTTAGGGTCTCTTCTAAGTGCTAATTCTATTTCTGAGTAGAGGCTGGTCTGCCCTGTCTGCCTGGGCCTCACCTAGGAGCTTCTGTTGCGAGCCTGTGGGCATTCCTGGTGGGATATTTGACTGGACTTAGATGGTCATCCGTGGGCCACTCTCCAGCCTCCTGGCCTTGGTGTCTCTTCAGGCCTTCGTGAGGTGTCCCCTCGGCTACAGCCAGGAACTCATGGTTCCCACTCCCATCTCCTTTTGCTGCTGGTGACCCGGGAATGCCTGGATACTGTACTCTGGCTCCCAACCCTGCCCTGTGTGCTTTTCATAAATGTCAGGAACTCCTGGCATCACAGTGGCTACAGTGTCAGCTCTCACCAGGCCCTGGATCACCATTTCCTTCCCTTGCTCTCCAGGCCTGAGGGTGGTAATGTCGCCTTCCGCTGCTTGACTTTGGGAGCTGAGGGGACCCCTCTAGCCCCTCTCACACCCTCTAAATAGCCCTATTCATTAACGTCTTCTCATTTGAACTATTGATACATGGAAAAAGGATAAAGGCACCCAAGATCCCAATTTAGGTGGGGCTGGTTTGCTAAGGCAGCAGGGGTACAGGCTGGGGAGGGAGGTGCATTAAACCTGGGAGTCATCAGGGAGGGATGCAGGGGTCAAACTCAGTAGTAGAGCTGGTTTGCATGTTCTAAGTTACAGGTAATTGTTACTGGTCTGTGCTGGGTAGAAAGCTGGGAAATATCCCTCTGGTGAGGGGGGGATGTATGGGTCTTCGGGAGAGAGACACATTTGGGGCTAAATTGTATCTCTGTGCTGGGGAATGTTTCTGTGCCCAGTAGGGCTCAGTCTCAATGAAGCAGGGAGGCCAGAGGAGGGCAAAGTGAGTCATGGGAGAGAGCTGGTTCTGTGAGAGAAACTGCAGTAGGTAATACGGATGAAAGCAGGGAGGTTGAGGGTTGTTCTCATGGTCTTAGAGGAGACAGTAGGGATGAGAACAGTGGAAGAGAGGAATGGAGTTAAGTTAGCTGGTGAGGACGTGTGGTGGCATAATCATGCCCATAAGTTCTGCAGCGCTGGTTTCTCTCTAGTGCTGGCGGTGGAAGGAAAGGATTAAAGTAGTTTCTCTGGCATAGGAAGGGCCATTGCAGACTGTCGTCAGCGAGTTGCTGGAGAGTTAGGCATAGCAGAGGAGTTCTGTTAATTCTGTTGCAATGTGGTATCTGACTGGACTTAGATAGTCATCCGTGGGCCACTCTCCAACCTCCTGGCCTTGGTGTCTCTTCAGGCGTTCGTGAGGTGTCCCCTTGGCTGTAGCCGGGAACTCATGGCTCCCATTTCCTTTTGCTGCTGGTGACCCAGGAATGCCTGGATACTGTACTCCGCCTCCCCACCCTGCCCTAGATGTTGCTGCCTTTTCTCCAGGTATTAGCACAGGATGGAAGGAGGCCAGGCCACATCTCCCTTATCCGTCCTATCCCCCTGTCCCTATCAGCTCTCCACAATATGTGGAAGGAAAGATAGGAAGTATGAGTTTTTTGTGAAAACAAACAAACAAACAAAACAAACCTATGCATGTGAGAGTCTCACCTTATTTCTTTATAACTGAGATTATGCCTTGATTTCCTGAGTTGGGAGAAAACTCGATTTTTTCCCCAACTCCCATATATAAGTGCATCTATGTCAGGGCTTTATATTCTATTTCATTAGCCTTGTCTACCACATCTCTGAATGCGTCACTCAATACAGCTTTATAATAGGTTTTAAAGATTTATTTTATTTATTTATGCATACAAGAGCTGGGTATATGCCAGAGGTGTGTGTGAGATGTGTGTGTGTGTGTGCACGTGCACGAGAGAGAGAGAGAGAGAGAGAGAGAGAGAGAGAGAGAGAGAGAACATTCACCAGAGACAGAATGGGGAGCAGAACAGGCAGATTGACTGAATACACTGCTGAGGGGAGCAGCAGGTGAGACAGGCGAGGTCTGCTGTGCCATGTGGGTAGCTCCCTGGCTGGGGATGGAACTTGTGCTATAGCGGTTGCCGATAGCTTCATAGTACTGAGACTTAATCCCTTGTGCCACCAGGGAGGCCCTTAATACAGCTTTAAAATAAATATTGCTCTCTGGTAGAATAAGTCCTTTCCTCTTTTAAAATTTTTTAAAGAAAATTTTTAAAGATTTATTTATTTATTTATACAAGCAGTGGGTACAGTCAGAAGCACAGGAGGGTGAGAGAATTCAGAGCCAGACCGGGGAACAGAACAGGCAGACTGACGAAATACTGCTGAGGGGAGCAGCGGGCGAGACAAAAGAGGTCTGCCACACAGTGTGGGGCATCTCCCTGGCCGGAGAGCTCCACAGGGCTGCGCTCAACCGCCTGCACCACCAGGGAGGTCTGAATAAGTCCTTTCTTAGAAAGCTGCCTTGGTTTGAATTTTGGGATAAGCTTGTCAGATTTAAGGTAAGCTTGTCAGGCTGATCAGGATGAACTCTTCCTTCAGATGTTCTCCCCATCTGCATATTTTGCAGACACACCTCTTTATCCTTTATGTTTTCCAATGAACAATTGTTGAATGAGGTAGAAAGACCTATGACTATGTTCTTTCTATCTCTTTCCCTTCTATCCCTTGAACTGCAGTATTTTTGCCCCTTTCTGGACCATGCTGAGTAAAGAACAAGAAAGCCCCATTGAAATGGGGTTGCCATGCGGTTGGATAGGCCCAGACACTGGTGAGCAAGACGGAATTTTCCATCTCCCCAGATAACAAATGATTACATATGAATCACTGTGATTTCTCATGAGCAAAATCACAAACACCAGAGCTACCCATATTGAGGGCTACCATATGCTATATCAACTATGTTTTCCTACACCTTCCGTGTTGAAGACACACGTGGCTTCACCTTACTGTCTTGAGTGCAATCCCAGAAGTTCTGGATCTGGATCCTGTGACAATTCCATCCCTATCATATGCAGGAATATCTTGACAGTTTCTTTTTCTTCCTTTCTCCCAAGCTCAGTGCCCCAACCTTCTGCTGCCCCTTCACCACTGTTGTATACATAGTGTTGGCTGATGCTGCAGGGAAGATGTAGCTTCTTGCCTTTTCTATCATTAATCAAAGCTCCAGAAGCCTTCATCTCTTCAGGAGGTAGAGAAGCAAACTCAAACTTAGTTATAAATAAGTATAATCTTCTTGAATTTAAGTAGATTTCCTTCAGTTTAAATCACCCCAATTTCAGACAAATAAAAATCTTTTGCACTTTAGTCTCTGCCCCCTACTCCTTCCCAATATGGTGGCATCTCCTGGGAACTCATGTTGGAAGAGGGGAGGAGGAACACTCAGAATCATGAGCTGTTTCTTGGGCTGTGAGTTATGCCTGGCTCTGCTGCAGGATGGATTCCTGAGGAGTAACAAGTCCCCTCTGGTCGTTGGAGTCTGCAGTCCTGGCTATTTTTTTCTTACTTCACACTTGATCTTAGCCAAAATGTTGAGAAGCAATATATTTTATTTCAAAGCTCCCACCATAACCACCTTTTTGACCTCAGCCCAGGTTTGCCCACTTGTAGCCCCCCTTATTGCTGTGGGGTGTCAAGGTATTGTCTCAGCTTCCCTGTCTAGCTACCTCCTCCATGGCTATGTCACCATGTCGCTGAGCCATGGCAAGGTCTGGGACTTCCCCAGTGGCCCTGGGAAGCATTTCATTGGTACCTCTCTGATCTTCGGCTTCCATGAAACTTAGGTGCTTTTATTTTATCCCCACCTCTCCCTCTTGAATTTAGCCCCTGCAGGAGAAAGCAAGGACAAATGCATTTGGTCTTCAGCTAATTTCTGTTTCCTTCTTTCTTGACACCATTGAGTCTGGAATGTGTGTGGCTCTGCCTTCTTCCTTTATGGAAGGGACTTTTCCTACATCATATTTTCTTTCTTGAGGGTTATTAAATTTCCTGCCTCAGCCTCAATGGTGGAAGGGCATCCCTCTAGTCTATGGAAGAAATCCTGTGGTTTGATCTGGTCAGGTACAGTTGAGAGTCCGAGGTAAACAGGAACTTCAGATGACAGAAAATAAAAATGCTCTGTTTGATAATCCCAAGAGATTATATCCATTATATGGGAGACAATGTTCTGGATTCATCTAGGAGAAATTCTAAAATAGCAGCTCAGATCTATGGACTGCATATGATGTGCTAATTATTTTTTCTAAGACAGATAGTATGTAAATACATCTGTTATTCCCATTTTACACATGAAAGGTTAAATCTGGACAAGGAGCAAGGCATCCTTCCAAATTTGTGTGGTCAGAAATTACTATTTGAACTTGATTCAGAACCTGATTGTGAAACCTAGGATTTTTCAGTCCTCCCCATCCTGAACCCCAGAATTTCTTTATCCTGCTCTTCAACTTACTGCCAGAGTCAGTCCCCTGGCTGGGTAGCTCCCTGGCTGGGGATGGAACTTGTGCTATAGCAGTTGCCGATAGCTTCATAGTGCTGAGACTTAATCCCTTGTGCCACCAGGGAG
>NW_023605114.1:0-27821 GCF_014898055.3 Talpa occidentalis | reverse complement strand
GCACAGCAGACCTCTCCTGTATCCCCCACTGCTCCCCTCAGCAGTGGATTTCAGTAGATCTGCCTGTTCTGCTCCCACTCTGTCTCTGGTGAATCCTTTCAGCACCCCCCTCATCTCTGGCATGCATAAATAAATCTTAAAAAAAAAAAAAAAGAACAAATAAAGGTCAAACTGGCCTCTTTTACTGACAATACAGTTTTTTTCTCTCTGATATCTGATAACACAAGATAAAATATATGTGTGTACATATATGATAAAAAAAATCAGGAAAATAAAGAAATGGGGGGAGGCATTTTCAAAAAGGTATAAGATAAATTTATGCTATTAACATCATTTCCAGATGTATTAGGCAGATAAATACATATATTTTAAGGAGACATAAATGTGGATATATAGATTTGGTAAGAACATAATTGAACAGTAATTCTTTCTAGCTAAAGAAGCAATACTTAAAAGAGATTACCCTCTTAAGCATTTCAAAAGCAAAAAGTAGATTCTAATTAAGGGACAAGTAACAATTAATTTGCCAAATACATTAACCTGTGTTTAGCCATATGCTCAATAAAAGGGCTCTTAAATTTGCTTATTTAAAATCACCATACAGTCTAGATATGGAGAGAATATGAATTAAACACTGACTTCTCCTGCATATACGATGCCAGGAAAACAAATATAAGAGAAATAAGTAATTTCACTTATCCAAAGTCAAGGATATTTTAATAGGAAAAAAAATTAACAGTAGTAATCTTAAATACTTACCGAGACTTTTCCCAACTACTTTTGCTTGTAAATATACCAATAACTAAAAAAAAACATGGGCCATACCTGCTTGATGGGCTCTGCAATTAAACAGCCAACGACTTTCTTTTCATCAGATATAAAGAGAAAAGTCTTGGTTTTGTTTGGATATCTGGGAACAACTTGATGGAAACCCAATTCAGTATCGACAAGTTCTTGCACATCTTCTACCTAATGATGTTAAAAACCAAGAGGTGAACTTGTTATAAAAAGCATCATAAAAAAAATGAATCAATACACAAAAAATTTATTACTATCATTTAACTTCCTTTATCTCTTTCCTAAAATTATGCCCCTCCATTATTTCACCATGTTGCATATATCTGTCCTTTTGGAAAACAGGGTTTTAAGTACCCAATTTAAAGATCACTTTCAGCAGAAAGAAATTCAGGTTCTTGGGAGACATAAGGAGTAAGTGTCAAAACAGATTTGTTTCTGCTTTCTTTATTGTTCACAGTGGCTACACATCCTGCCCAAGACACAAGTCACAACAGCATCAGAAACAGATTCTGGCTCACCCACGTTAGCAATGGAAAG
This sequence comes from Talpa occidentalis, assembly GCF_014898055.3. Taxonomy (NCBI): domain Eukaryota; kingdom Metazoa; phylum Chordata; class Mammalia; order Eulipotyphla; family Talpidae; genus Talpa; species Talpa occidentalis. The sequence continues at coordinate 26,486 of NW_023605114.1, read as the reverse complement.
TCTAGTGATTCTTCCACAAGTGCGTGAAGGTAAAAGATAAGCAGAGCAGGCAGAAGGACCGAAATACACTGCTGAGGGGAGCAGTGGGCGGCAGGAGAGGTCTGCACGCCATGTGCGACCCTCCTCTAGTGGCCGGGGAGCAGCCGGGGATCAAACTGGTGCTGCAGAGGCTGCGGGCAGCTTCGCAACCCAGCGCTCAACCACTGTGCCACCGGGGAGGCTCTAAAATGGGTTTTTCTATAGGCATTTTATACTTCCACACAAGTTGATTTCCTAGAGGGGATGAGTGGAGAGAGCAGGGGGAGAAAGACTAGAAAGCTACTGCTCCACACCTTCCTCAGGGTGTAACTTGGATCACGTGGGAGGACCAGCACGATTTTCCCATCCCAATACTCTGCTACGATACGTTCTTTTTCCAGCCCTGCAAAGGAAAAATAAATCACAAATTAATTTCTGAAGAGACAAAAAACAAGCCGTTAAATAATTTTTTCTGGAGAGGACAAAAGCTAAACAATGAATGGTATAAAAAATGATGGGATGAAATCCAACTAAAGCAAAGATACCTAAAACCAGGTTGTCTGTCCCCATGGGGCTGACACCTCCCCAGGAGACCGGGCAAAGTCCAGCGCATTGTGAGGATGGGGAGGTAGTGGGATAAGCAGGTCTGGGGGAGGCTTACTCAGAGCCTACTAGACTGGAAAGAGGGGTCCCGACGGCTATGTGCTTTCTTCCTTCAGCAGCTTAGCACAGTTTGACTTTAGCATCTCACCTTACTCAAAAGAGGGCACCAGTACTGAGCTCAAGAGACTTGTTTGACAGAGATTCCTCTGTCTATGCACCCCTATGACAATAGCTTATTCCCAGTTCAGACGAGCGGAAAGGGAACATGTGGTCTATATCTGTAATGGAATACTATTCAGCCATCAAAAAAGATAAACGTGCCATTTGCAACAACATGGACGGAGCTGGAGAAGGTGCTAAGTGAAAGAGGTCAGAGGGGAAAGCCACATACCAGATGGTGTCACTTATATGGAAACAGAAAAACAAAGGTCAGATAAAGCCAAACTAACAAGTTCTGGAGAGCTGACGAGAGAACAATGACAGCTACTAGAGGATGCTGGCACGAGTGAGAACAAAGTGGGAAAGGAATGCGTGGCCTGTGGGAGCCTTGGTGGTGAGTGTGGTGGAGTAACAACACCTGGAGGGGGAGGTCCTATATCTCTAAACACAAACGATGATGTAAACCAATGTTACCTCAATTGAAAAAAGAGAGAGAGAAAAGGAAGCATCTGAGGAGCAGGTACATTCACAAAGGCCAATGACAAGATGTGCTTGAAGTGGAAAGGTGGAACCTCGCTGCTTGGAAACAAGAACATCTGGAGGAACAACAGGCTGGTGTTGGAAGGGCGTCTCTACAGGTGAGACCAAGTGAGAGGGGCGTCTGCTCAAGCCGTGAGTTTTGTGTCTTGACTGCTCAGCTCAGAAAGCTAGAGGGGAGGATGCAAGGTGCCCTCAACCTAGGGCCGCCCTGCTTTTCTATCAGAAAGCTTGAAATAGCAGTAGCTTTTCAATACTGTCATTCTCAACTATTAAGGTCAAAGATATAACAAATGATGAAATATTTATGGATATATAGACTTCCAATATTTAAGCAAAAGAAATGACCTTGAAGGCAGTCTAACTCTGAGGACAGTGGAAAGACTCTGGACTTACTGTATACTTGATTCCTTCCAGAAACCTGTGGTGATGCTGGACATGCTGCAGCTCGTCCTCGGGGTTGGAAGCCGTATAGATCATGCCGCAGGACTTACACATAGTGGCACCAAAATACTTCTGACCGGCATCCTGTGATTCAGGGGAGGAAAAAACCTTTCTAAACAGATCACAAATAGCTCTAGATTGAGTTCATGTACACACTCGCTGAAATTTCTCATTTCTCTTTGATGCTGGCACAAGTGAGATACTAAGTGAAAGTCTGGTTACCACAACCTCCTTGGTATCCAAACAAAAGGGAGTGAGATTTAAAAAACGCAGTAATTGATAGATTGAATGGATGGTACTATCAAAATCAAGATTCCTTATCTAGACACATGGTTTTAAGTAGGAATAAAATTAAATCATAAAAATTATAGCTAAGACGAGCAGTTGAACTTCTTTACAAAGCTCTTGAATGTGTGATCTAAGTATTATTTCAAAAATACCCTTAAGAATTTTGTATTTTTTAATTGGTTAGGAATATTAAAATTCTGTCCCAAAAGTTGATCAAAATACAGAACAAAGATTCAATAAATCCACAGATGAATTCAGGAATCCATGGAACTCAGGAATATTCAATGTTATGGCTTGTAACTCTGCTCTCTCTTAGAGGCCATTGCTTAATGCCCCTGGAAAGACCAGGTTCTGAATTGTCCAACATACAGGTGGGCAAACATGTTCTGCAACGGACCAGACAGTAAATATTTTAGACTCTGCAGGTCACATTATCTTTTGCAACTCTTTAAAAATGTAAAACCATTTTCAGCTCATGTTTGGTCTGTGGTTGTATTTTGGCAAATTCAGGTCTAATACAATATGGCTATTCTCATTAATCTTCAAATGATCGTCAACAATTCATTTATGAGTATTCTACGAAGTTTTTACCATTGACCAGCACTGCTTGATTAGCTTTAAATGGTGCCACTACAACAAAGCTGGCTTCTGCAAAAGCCAGAATATAGCCACAACCCACTTTAACTATGCTCAGGTAAGGGGAATGACTTCACGGCCTACATGTGAGAACCGGGGAAGGGAGGCGGTTACTCACAATGACAAGCTGGTCTTTTGTTTCTTTACTTGTATCTCTGGCATTAGAACTTTTCTGGGTATTGATCTGTTTCAAGACGTTGGTGGGTACAATGGACCCCACAGAAGACTGTTCTTCGACTAGAGATCTTGAAATAGAAAGTTGTTTAACATCATTTAACAATTTTTAAATATTGGGGGAATCACAATACAAACAGAGATACATACAGAACATCCACAGAGCGCCTTGCAATTTTAGGGCTTTCTGTCCATAATGATTTGAAGTAACAGGTGGCAACAATGAAAAAGCTGAGGCTACTTCAAAGAGATCAGTATGTACTTAAGCAAAGTAAAGAGTACAGAACAGAGTGGTGAGGCTCAAATCCTGCCCTTCTGACTCCAAGTCTAAGGGACTGTCACTTCTATAACATACAAACACGCATGATTTCTCAAGTTGACTTCACCTTCACCCTTAAAAATTGAATTTTTTCTTTATCAAACCTCAGGACAATAGTTACCACATGGTATGAAGAAATCCCTGCAGTGTCAGACAATGAGTAGATGCTAATAAAGAGTCCCAAAGGGCTCACATAATTAAGAAAACCTAGAACATTAAAGTAAGATCAACTCCTACCTTTTTGTATTGGTTGAAGACACGCTGAAGATGGGGTAGACAAGGGACTCAGCAGAAGCTGGTAGGGGAAATAATGATGATTTACATCATAAAATAAATTCCAGATTAAACTTAGATTTTAAAGGTCAATAAGGCAAAAATACTAACATTATTTGATTTTAAGACTTACCAGTAATCAAGACAGTATGATATTGACAAAAGGATAGACAGGACAGAACAGGGCCCAGAAACAGATCCATGCAATACAGTCACCTGATTTTTCACAGAGGCAAAGGTGACTCAATGCAGAGAGGCAAAGGACACATAGTCAACATCTTACATAAAACTCTAAAACTTCCAGGAGAAAATTTAAGAGAAAAATCCACACAAGCTTGGGTTTGGTGATTAGCTTTTACACTTCACACCCAAAGCACAACACAGGAAAGAAAAATGTACTCAAATTAGACTTTATCAAGTTCAAACTTTCAGTTCTGCAAAAAGAGAAATAAAAGGACAAGCCATAGACTGGGAGCAAATATTTGCAATCACAGTTCAACAGTTTGCACCTAGATAATGCAAAGAACCTTTAAGTCTAACAATTTTTTTTTTTTTTATACAGAGGCATGTTTTATTTATTTATTTGTTTGTTTTTTTTTGTTTATACATGCACTGGGTACAGTCAGAAGCACGGGAGGGTGAGAGAATTCACCAGAGCCAGAGCGGGGAGCAGAGCAGGCAGAAGGACCGAAGTACACTGCTGAGGGAGCAGCGGGCGGCAGGAGGTCTGCGCGCCATGTGGGACCCTCCTCTGGTGGCCGGGGAGCAGCTGGGGATCGAACCGGCGCCTCCGAGGTCGCGGGCAGCTTCGCAACCCAGTGCTCAACCGCTGCGCCACCGGGGAGGCCCCTAAGTCTAACAATTAAAGATGGGCAAAGAGCTGAACAGCACTTCACCAAAGACATACACATGGTAAATAAACACATGACAAGATGCTTGGCATCACCTGGCATTAGGGAAATGCCAAGTTGCAGGCATAGCTACCAGCTCACACCTAACAGAATGGCCAACACTAAAAAACTAACAGTAACAATGGTGCCGAGAATGTCGTGTGACAGGAACCCATTAGCCATAGGATTTCAGGATGAAGAGGAATCTAAAAGTTAAACTAACCCTTTCCTTTAGGGATCCCTTTCCCCAGATGACATGGCTAGTTAGTGGGAGACCTAGAGAAGAACCCCAAGTTTCCTGATGCCCAAGTCAGTGTCCTTTCTATGGCTCAGCCAATTCTGCTCACTAGTAGGCTTTGATACAAAATAAATTGTGTCTACATCTTCCTATTATTTGGGGTAAAAGTACGGTAGGGATGATTTTATAGAATACCTAGTTCTAGGGAGCTTAAAGAACTCGGCCACTACCCAGGCCATGAAGCGTCAGTATTTTGCTTCAATTCCAGCCTAAGGTCTCCCTTTCAAAATGCGCTGCAGTGCTTACCACAGAAAAGTGCCACTGAGAGAAACACAGGTACAAACACAGGTACAAATACTGAATTAAAAAAAAAAAAGAGCCAAAATATCGTATATATAATTTCACATTGACACATGAATGAAGCCCTATAATAAACTTGCTTTGAGAAATTTTCGATTACTTACCTGCCTTATTGCCACTGACGGAATCCTCTGAAGAAAAATGCTTACTTTCCTCAGGTTTGCATTCTTTTGAAGGAAGTACTCCAGCTAATGAGTTCTGAAAATAACGAGTAAAATGAAAGGAAATCACTTTCAAATTCAGTGAATGAGCCCCAACAGATCTTTTTTCTAAGGCAAAATACATTGTTCATTGTGGACTACATTTCATAATGTGATTGTAAATTCTCAAATTTCAGGCTATTTTTAGGAAATTTTCTCTATACCAAATACACATAACTGTTTGAGTGATAGTGTGCACATATTTAAGTCTGTAAAAGGTCACCCTTGTCAGGGCTTCCCTGGTGGCACAGGGGTTAAAGTCAGTGCTACCAAGCTATTGCCAGCCACAGAGGCATGAGTTCGATCCTGCTAAGGAGCTGACCCACATGGCACAGACCTCTCCTGTCTCCCAACTACTCCCCTCTCTGGCTCTGGTGAATTCTCTCATCGCCCACAACTCTGGCTCCAGTTCTTATATGAGTAAACAAAGCAAATTAAAAAAAAAAAAAGGTCACCCTGACCAAAAAAAAAAAAAGCATATTTCCTAGTAAGGAAGAAGATCCCACAATATCCCTTTTATCATAATGAACTGAACTAACAAAATTAGTAAAAATGGCAAAAACTTGGGCCTCCCCTGGTGGTGCAGTGGTTGAGCACTGGGCTGCGAGGCCCACAGGCGAGGGTCCCATGGGGGGGGGGGGGGAGGCAAAAACTTCCGCAGCGACCACCAAAGTAGAAAGGAACAGCCGTTTTGTCACATGTTTTTAGAAACAGGCAGCCAACGAGAGAAAAAGAACATTGCACAGAGGCTTCTAATTCCCACTTTTGGGCCATGTAGCAGGGGAGTGGGAAAAGCCAAGCAGAAGAAATCCCGGCACATTTCACTTCCACCATTAATGAGACAGACAACAGACAGCTTGGGGAAGAGAAGAAATCTTTCACTTAAGCAGAACCCCTATTCAAGACCATATCGTCTCATTGCACCTTGCAATTTGCACTTCTCAGGGCTCCACCATGACTTGGGGAGAGCTTATGTGGCTCCCAATGAGAGCAGAATACTCTCAGGAAAGATGAATCTTAGCAGTGGGTATTTAACAAATTTATGGTGCACAGAAGCTGAGCTTCTCAGACTACTAGCAACTGAGAACCCAACATCCAGGCCTTGGAAACTAAGCTCAGAGAAGGAAATAAGGTAGAAAAGAGTGATGCATGAGGGAATTTAATGACATAGACACCATAATGGCAAGAAAATGTTGGTCGGTTTTCTGAAGCCAAACAAGGAAGAAAAGTCCCATCTTGACACCCTGCCTCTAAATTCTTTATAGGGATTAACTTACACCATTCAGCTTCATAAAAGCAATAACTTTGTTTGACTATGTTATATAGTTTATGTATATGGATGATTTCTTTACCTTTATTAACTTCTCTTCATTTTTACTGCTTGCACTCAGCAGTTCCAAGTTCAGCTCCTGTTCTAGTGACAAGCACTTGGGCACCTGCTTTGTCTCAAAAGTTTTTCTTTTGTTGACAGTCTCTACATCAGAATCTTCGGCTACATTCTTCTGGGTGAGTTCCAGTAATAGTTTATTTTCAAGAGACAAATTTCTAAGAGAGGATTTTTTTCTACTAACAAAAAACGCTGCCCCACCCTGGAGCGTAACTGGGGGTTTGACTTTTTGGCTTAGAACTCGAGGTGCATTTAGATTATTTTCAGTCGAGTAACAGTTATTCTCTTTCTCTACAACTGGCTTATAGGTCACTCGACTTTGCTTGGAATTTTTAGAATTCTTCAAGATAGGCTTGATGCATTTATAACCCTGTTGGTGCTTGGCAGTTAAACTCTTCTGTGTTTTTTGTTCATCTTCTTGGAGCAGACTGGTTTTCTCTGCTTATTTTCTGTCCCACTGGGTAAAGGTGTATCTTCAGTAGCTTTTAGAGAAGCGGATCTACAATCTTTTATCAGCTTTCTCTCCAGTGGATTGAGGTACCACTTATCTCTGTTGTAAAAGGATACGGTAGACACAGCAGATTTAAATGGTGAGCCTTGGTTTGCAGATGGCAATCTGTTTTTCTCAGTTGTTTTGAGTGGACTTGAGATGAAATGACCTTGTTGAGAGCCATGCACCTTTTCCTCATTTTTATCACTGTTTAGGCTAGTGTACTCTTCAGTAGATAGAAATGTATTTTCACTCAAGTCCAAAAGTGATTTCTTCGATGGACTATCTGGTAACAGGCTATACAAAAAAAACAAAGTCCATTAATAAGTATCATTATTTGCTTCAATTTTCTGTCAACCTACTGCTAAGTAGTAACCAGACCTAAGTAGTAACTCATATCAAAAACAATACATCCTCTCAGCCAAATATCCATACATGTTATCTATTAACAGGATTCTCAAATTGTCTTTACCAAATGAAGCATTCAAATATTGAAGTGAGAGTCCCAATGTCTATGTAAAAACAGTTTACAAAGAAGTTCTGATATATGTGTGTAGATGTTTTAAAACCTATTTGTCTTAGCCATACACAAATTATAACCCATATACTTTAACTTTGCTCACCTAAATGATTAATTTTATATAATAAACTGACCTCTGAGAGTCTTGTTCTGTGGGGAGTAATTTCTTTCTTCTATCACATGGACTAAGTACTTAGTGCACTTACTTTCTAGAATTGTTACTGTATGCAAAATACTGTAAATACTGGGAGAGTGGAAAGGAGCAAGGTAATGAAAGATTTGACATACATTTCCAAGCCATAGAGAACACATAGCTTTATTTCTCTTTTCTGCCTCCAAAGGCTCTAAATAATTAGTTATGAAAGCTGACATTGTTACAGTCTAGAATTAGAATATAAAATATCACTATAACCATATGGAGTATGAGAATAGAAGAATGGGAAATTTAAGAGATAGAGGATAGACCAGAAAGCTAATTTTTTTTTTGTAGTGTTTGCACCTCTAGGGTGAGACTCACTTGTCACGGTTCAAAGAACGTTGCTTCCTTTTCCTTGGGGTGAAAGCTGACATCTTCTTCACTGAGCTCCTAAAAGAGACAGGAAAATTATAATAACCAAACTCACCAAATGACTGTAAAAATCACTATATCAAAATTATACTTTAAAACTCTAAATAAAGAAGTTTCCAGATAGATGATGGCCCATAAAAGTTCAAGAAAAGCGTTGCTTTTAAGCACCCCTTTAATAGTTAAATCATTCAGGAAAAAAAGAAAAGAACACACTCCATCACAGTAGCAATTAAGAACAAGAAATTAAAAAAAGCGGGAATGGGACATGTTTTAAGCTGGAAAACGATTCTGCCGAGGAGGAAGAATTTTTCTTACCCCCAAGCCGGAGGAATTCCTCCCAAGTTTGAGCACCATCTTCTGGGAAGCCTGCCTGGTCACTGCCCTTGCTCGTGAGTCCCTGTGCGGTCGCTGTCCCCGGACCTTTCTGTCTCTACCCCAGCTCTCATGTGGCCTCCCATCCCCCCCGCACGTGATTCACACCCCATCTTGTGGTGGGTCTCACTGGTTCATCAACAGCCTGTCCAGCCCCCACGTCCTGTGAGGAAAGGGCAGAGCACAACCCTCTCCCGTCTCACGAGCCGGGCTCTGGGCGAGGCGCCCGCCCCCTGACCGCGGCGCGGGGCCGAGGAAGCGAACCCCACCCCGGGGCGCTGCTCGTGGCGAGCTCGTCCCCCCCTTGGGCGAGCAGTCCTCGTTCACAGCCACACAGGCCTGACCTCAAAGCCGAAGGGTCGAACTGAGAGGCCAGGGCGGCAGGGAGCTCCTGTGGAGGCCGACCTGCCCGGGCTGGAGCTGGAAGCGGAGAGGGGGCACCCCCACCCCGACCCAGGCCGGGGCAGAGACGGGGCATCTGGGGGTCGGCAGGAGGGAGCCCCGGCCCGGAGGGGACCGTCCCAGCCGCCGACCAGAGCCCAGCGCTTCTCCCCTTTTTCCTGGACATGCAGCCTCCTGGCCCCCCCCAGACTCCCCACTTCCCTACCCCACGCCTCGACCCCCCCAAAGGCAATTACCCGCGCCCCGGAGCCGGCAGCCTCCGCTCGCCGAGCCAGGCGCTCCTGCACTGTATTCAAACGTTCGCGCGCCAGGCCTGGCGGAGGCCGCTGCGACCTGATTCGCCGCTTCTCGGCACCTCCCCAAGGTCTGGCGCGGTGATTGGTCCCTCCCCGACCGCGGCCCCGCCCACCCGGGGCTAGGGCTCCAAGACTCTCCCGCCCTTGGAAGCCCAAAGGGTCTCTTCACGAGGAAACCACACTTCCCACAATCCCCTGAGGCAGCGCCGGGCTCCATTCTTGTGGTCTTGGTTAGGTGCATTCTGGGAAATGTAGTTTTCGGCAGAAAAAGTGGCTGTTGCCCTGGAGATGGTATACCTTGACCCTTGGTGTTACAAGTTTTTGTAAAGTGGTCTTTCCAAATAAGCAGTTATTTTTCATATTAGAAGATTGGTGATTAAAAAAAGAAAAAAATATAAAAAACAAAAAAAACAGCAACAACGAAAAAGAAGATTGGTGGTTAAACTTTCTCACTAGTAATATGTTGGGTTTCTAGCTCATTTTGTATTTTTCAAATTAAATTTAAAAATTAAAAAAAATTAAATTTAAAAAATTTAATTAGGGCACTAATATCTGCTATTACAGGGCACGGAATTTCACATCGGGGTTGCCCTGTAACACTATGTGCCAGGAATTCTTTCAGTTTTTGTTTTATTTCATTGCCTTCGCACCACAACCTTTGTGATAGGTCTTATCATTCACATTTTACAGAGAATAAAATTGAGGGCTTGGCAACAATTCCAATTTATAGGATATAGCTAGGTTCTGGCTTTGGAAGTCTGCAGTTTCTAAAGCACTCACTGTTAGCTATCCCACTGTCATACTGGACATTCATGGACAATGCTGCTGACTAATTGTTGCTTCTCTTACACACATTGTAACCCTAAAAAAAGACTGTCTCCTAAAATTACACCATGAGATCTGTGCCACCATAGATATGGTGGAATAAAAATTAAAAGGGGGGATTGTAACAGGGTGGTCCCCAGGAAAGGGGGAGCTTCCCTGCCCCACCCAAGGGAGGGTGAAGCTGAGCAGGAAGAGGAGAAGCTGGACAAGAGACTGAGGAAGGAAGCAGGATGGAGCCAGGAGACCTGGAGGAGGCGCATGGAGCCTAGAGACACGTGAAGAAACAGCGCTTGTCTTTTGGTCGTAGACTGGGTGACACAGATGTGGGTGAGACCCATGGGGAGGTGACAATGGCAGTTTTTATCTTGATGTTGATTTTGCTCTTTTCCTTCCGGGCTTGTCTGGTTGTTTCTGACCCTTTTCTGTGGGTCCCCACTGGAAGGTGCTTTCGACTTGGGGTAGGCTTTGGGGCTTTGCTCTGGGCCAATCCCATTTGGATGGACTTTTACCCACGAGGGGACGGGTAACTTTGGGTGCTTCATTTAGAAACTAGACTCTTTGCCTTACCTGTATTGTTTCCTAGTTTTATTAAAGTTCCTTCCCATTAAAGTCTTATATGTTTTGTGTTGATGCGGCGGATGGCAGAACCCATGTAGAATAGGCAGGTTTGCGGGGTTTGGGCTGACCCTCTCCCTGTCCTATAACACTATGATCTCATCTCCACCTGCTGGTACAGCCTCTGGCATATTTTTAGTTCCAAATAAATTTACTTAACTGATGCAGTCAACTTCCTAGTGATGTCGTGTTTTATGCACAGAACGGGGCCAATTGGGTTACCTCTGAGGGAAGTTTTACCCGTTTCTCTTTCAGTGGCACAGACAGGCATTCCCCCATGAGGCAGAGACATTTGCAGTTATATCCAAAAGGGTAGGTTTATTATATTAATGAAGGAAAGAAAAGGATGCTTGCACAGACACAAATGGGCAGAAAGAGCTGCAAAGCAAAAAGTTTGTAAAAAAAAAAAACCTTCATAGTTATAGGTAGGCAGTCTGGGGAGGAGAGTGCATTTTGCTAGAGCAGATATTGGTATACTTTTCTTCTCTTTGGGGAGGGGTTCATTCCATTGTAGAATTGTTATCTATTGTTAAATTAATTACTTGCAGGGTGTGACTAGGTTGGCTTATAAAGACCAGAAAGTCTTCATAATAGCCCTTAATCTCCATACCCCCACCTCTGGATACTTTCTATAGCAGTCTGATACTGCACTGGCAGTTGGGGGCCTAAGGGTTTTTCATTTCTATTGCTGATTTAATGACTATGTTAATTATTTTTACCCCCATTTCCAGTTTCTAGTCTTATGAGGCCTCCATCCTAAATTTTTTACTTTTAGCTTCCATCAATATAACAGTTTCAAATGAAAAGAAACAAGGCTAAGAGCCATGGGAGTTTCACAACCATATGGTTAATTTTCACTTCACAGTGGTAACGGTTCTCATATTTGGAAGTTTGGAATTTGCCCAATCTCCTAGATAAGGGATGGCAAACATTGGACTCGAAGACCGAGACCCCCCTCCAAACTGCTCGAGGCATACCTCTGGGGATTATCCCCAACAACTCACTTCTCTCAAGTGCTGACTATTCTAAACCCTAGTGTAAGGGGCAGGAACGGGGCACAGTGCAGTTTTCTGATCCCATGCAGATCGGGTAAAGGAGGAGTCAGAGTCCTCAGTAGTTTTGCAGGTTTTTTATTTGGGGTTCACCAGGCATATGGCAGGCAGGGGTGCTGGCTGGGGGGCTGGGAGGCTGGCAGGCCTCCCAGCCCCCAGCAAGTCTTCACTCTATCTGGGCTCTCTAGCGTTCGTTCTGCTGCTTCTCGGCTTCTCTTTCGGTTCTGCTGCTGCTGGCTGGGGCTGCTGGCGTCCCCCCGTGACGCCGCCCTTAAAAGCACAGTCTTAGCTCAGCTAAATCCCATCTACCTATGCCCACACCCTATTCCAGGTGCCCGCCATCAGGCATGCATTCAGGACAAGGATCCATCATCTATCCTGATGGCGGAAGGGCAGAAAAGCCTGATATTTTCTTTACCCTACAGTCCACCCCCTCAGGGTTTTCTGCCACACAGTCTATACATACATATACAATTTTCTAAGCAAACAAACAATGCAGCCATGGCCCACAAAAGCAAATACATCAAATAACAAAATACAACATAACAAAATACAACAGAACACAAATAAGTCCAGGCAGGGCACCAACCAAGTGCAAAAGACAATTATTGGTACCAGCAGATGAGCACCAAATCTGCTGCCGAAGGCACTGCTCATACGAGGGAGGGGAAATCACACACGGCATCTGCTATACACACCAGGAGCCGTCAGGCTTCCTGGCCTTCTCTGGCTGTAGTCTCGGCTACAAGGCACACACAGCATCCACCCCAGGATGCACTAGCTCTGGGATTGGCAATTTTATTCTGTTGGGGTAATCGCCAACCCTCAGGGTTTCTGTCTGCAGTCGCTCCAACACTCGGCTTCATGGCCACCCATGCGACTCACAGACCCCTGCTCTCAAGCCAACCCACTGCACAAGCACATGGGTCGGGGATCCAAACTTTGCATTTGCTTGGGCTCCACCCCAAGCCACATTCCCCACCCGTCCCCAAGGACGGGCTCCTCAGCTCCTCACCCTCACTCAAGAATGAGCAGGGCATCACCCATAGGTGATTTTACGAGACTCACAGGGCTTCAGCATACCCAGGCTGCTTAACAGCCGCTTTAGGGCTTCTCAACTTAGCATCAGTACCAGCTTTTGCCACCTTAGTTGGCTTTTTCTCCTCCACCTGGCCACTGGGCATACACAGGCTGCTTTTGGCCATCTAGGCCCACTGGCCACCCCAGATTCTCAAAAAATAAACATAACCTGCTAAGGTCCTCCGCCTTCTGGCGGGATTGTCAGTCCAAATCATCAGTTAATCAGTCTATCAGTCCATTGGCCTCTCCCTGCTTCAGCAATGGCCTGCTGCCTCAGGGGTCATTGGCTGGTCCTTTCCGGTGTCGTTGGCTGTCCTATCCGGTGTCGTTGGCTGGTCCTATCCGGTGTCGTTGGCTGGTCCTATCCGGTGTCGTTGGCTGGTCCTTTCGGGCGTCTCCTTCACGCCAGGTCTCATCCTGTAGCTCGTGGACGTATCCATCTTCTATACCGCCATGGTGCCTCCAGCGTCGTCACAGGCAAAGTCTGTTCTCCTTAGTCCCTCCAGGTCTTCGGAGGGCTCCAATACCCGTCTGCATGGATCTTGCCGACATACGCCAATTGTAAGGGCAGGACTGGGCGCGGAGCAGGTTTTCTGATCCCATGCAGATCGGGTAAAGGAGGAGTCAGAGTCCTCAGTAGTTTTGCAGTTTTTTATTTGGGTTCACCAGGCATATGGCAGGCAGGGGTGCTGGCTGGGGGCTGGGAGGCTGGCAGGCCTCCCAGCCCCCAGCAAGTCTTCACTCTATCTGGGCTCTCTAGCGTTCGTTCTGCTGCTTCTCGGCTTCTCTTTCGGTTCTGCTGCTGCTGGCTGGGGCTGCTGGCGTCCCCCCGTGACGCCGCCCTTAAAAGCACAGTCTTAGCTCAGCTAAATCCCATCTACCTATGCCCACACCCTATTCCAGGTGCCCGCCATCAGGCATGCATTCAGGACAAGGATCCATCATCTATCCTGATGGCGGAAGGGCAGAAAAGCCTGATATTTTCTTTACCCTACACCTAGAAACTTCCTTGAGCCTAGCAAAACAACCTAATTAGCAGCTCTAATCACCCTCACTTTGCAGATGAAGAAAGTGAAGTCCAGAATGAGCCCAACAGGCGCCTTTCCGGCTTGGGACTAGAATGAGAATAGTGAAGGAATTTGGATTCTTTATAAATGAAATGAGCTCCTAACAAGTGCCAAGGACGAGGACCGCCTGGCTGCAAAAAGTCCAGAGCTTTCCGCCCCCAGGAGCATCACTGGGGGTGAAGCCTCAAGCCATGACCGCCCACTGAGCGGGGCTCCTGACTCTAATCCGCCAGCATCTGCCCGGATCTTGAAAAGCGACATTTTTATTTCCTGAGGGAGTTTCCCCGCTGTTTTCCCACCACCAAGCGGCCTAGCTCCAAGCCATCTTTCCGTCTCCCCAAATCCTTGACCCCGCCCCGCCCCGCCCCCTCCGCCCCGCCCGCCCCTCCGCCCCAGGATCAAAAATGGCGCCGACGGAGCCGGGTTATGACGTCCGCCGGAAGTGGGCGGGACTTCCGGTCGGGCCGGAAGTGTGGGAGGAGCCCCGGCCCGCGGCGGCCTCCGTGCGTGAGGAGTCCGGAGCCTGGGCGTGTGGAGCAGCCGCCGCGCGCCGCCGCCGGGATCATGGTGTTCTACTTCACCAGCAGCAGCGGTGAGTGGGCTCTGCGGCCCTCCGGGCTCCTGCGCGACTCCGAAGCCGGGACCCCCAGGCCGCCGCCGAGCCGGGACCCGTCCTAGAGCGCCTCGTCGGCGGCCGCTGCCCCCGCGGCCCCCGCCGCAGGCCCGACCCTGCGCCCCGCGGCCCCCGCAGGCCCGGGCGGCGGGCAGGGGCCGTCTTCTGTCGGCTTTGCATCCGGAGCCGCGCTGTGCCCGCAGTCGGACAGACCTCCCGGCGCCACCTGGACCTGGGCACGGCTGGCGGCGGCTCCGCACCCGCCCCGCGGCTGTGCTGGGTGTTTCCTCTCCTGCCCGAGCTCTGGCTGCGCCCCGAGAGCCAGCCAGCCTGAGGAGGGAAGCACACCTGCCGGCAGCTCCGCCGTACGGAAGCGCACCTGGCCCGGCTCGAGAGGGCTGTAGGTCCAGGGGTGCAACGGAAGGCCGCTTAGAAAAGAAATCACCCTGGAATGGCGACACAGCCGCTCGCTGGGCAGAGTTGCTGTCCCGGATCTTGAAAAGCGACATGCGATGATGTTTCTCATCTCTCTTTGCAGGCAAGGGAAGGGTGCTTCTCATTCCCAGAAAATGCTATCCCTGGACTTGCTTCGCTGCTTGTGATGTTCCCTTTGCCTCTGACGTGCTCCCACTTAACTTCTTGTTTATGCCAACTCTGGCCTGTCTTTTTTCAGTGCCTTCCTTTCTAGTGCCCGCCCAGAGATTGCTTAGATACACCTCTTCGGCCTCTCCACCCCCCCCCCCCTTAACTTCCTAGTATACCTTTGGCATCGCTCTTATATGTTACTAAATGCTGTCTTCTTGAGCTAGCGTGTAAGCCCCTTGAGGGCAGGGACAGGGTCTATTTCCCAGAATAGTGCCGGGTCGTAATAGTTAATAAATAATTGTTGAATAAATGAATGGCATTTCTTGACTTCCTCATAGTACACTGCTGCTACTCTTGCTGCTTGCTTGTTTACGGTGAGACAAGTGGAACCAGCCCCATGTTGTGATCATGGTTTGAATAGGCAGTACTTGCACACTGCACCCAGGAAAGTGGTAACTCACAGGCCCAGGCTCTTCCTGCTCCATCACATTGTCACACCGCCAAGTTTTAGAGCCCCACCGTGTGCAGTAAGCTATTTCTCTGTCTCTGTAGATTCAGTTTGTCTTAACCACTTCATTACAATTACTAGAAACAATTCAAACTAGTCTGAAAGATCACTATAAGCTCCTTACATCATTTTCATCTTTGTCCTGCTCTCTTTGTTGAAAGCATCTCTTTGAGGCTTCTTCAGTCATGGGTCCTCCAAAACGTAGATACCCACGCACCCAAGTCCAGCAATGGATAAGAAGTACAGGCTGAGCATAAAGGTACTAACGTGCTCTGCTGGCTGCTATGTTCTCCCTAAAGCCATTCTAAATGCTTTGGAGTACTAGTCATACCTAACACCGGTGCCCTTTGTGGAGCAGAGTACATGCGTGGTCCTATTTTTCTCACTGGCCTCCATTACAACATCAGAACTTAGTGCAGGAAAAATGTCTTCCATGTCTGACAGAACTGCATGTCAGTGAGCCTTTTAAAACCGAAAAGCAATGGAAATAGTGAAACTGTACATACTGCAATACAGAAATCTTGAGGATATGACTAAATAGAACTTGCTAAACTGTTCAACCAACTCCTGGCTTACTGCATACAAACTTCTTGTTTACTGCGTTAAACAGATGAGAAGAAAATCTTACAGAAAGTTTTTTCTTTTGTTTAATGATTAGTATCTCTGCTGAAAATCTGTTCAATTTTTATTTGTGCTTTCTCATAATGGAATAGTGAAACATTAGCCTTACTGTATTTCCAGCGTCAAGTTTAAGACCATCTGACTTACGAACCCAGAAAATACCTACACTTGGCTCATTAAGTCCATTTGTACTTTTAGTACCTTTTAATAACTCAATATCTTATTTAATATCATTGTGTTAATCACAGTTATTATTGTGCTTCTATATTGGGTTGGTTGTGACACCTGAATCCCTCTCCAGGTGCTCCTATACTAATCAATAATGTCATTTGGGTGAGAATAACAAAAGCACTAGACTAATTCAGCTTATTTTCCTTTATCCCTTTACCGAAGATAGGGGCTGAAGACTTCTCACTCAGTAATCATACGTCTTTTAATTTTCTATTAAAATTAAAAATTTCTGTTAGTCTTTCAAAAATTTACAAGAATAGTAAAAGATTTCCTTTGTATTCTTTCAGATTCCCCAAGTTCTAACATTTTACCACATTTGCCTTATCTCTTTTCCTTTTTCTCTCTGCCCTTTATCTTCATCTCTCCATATATTTCTTTCCTGAGCTCTTTGTAAAAAGCAAAAAGCATTTATCTTCTAAAGGCAAAGACATTCCCTTACTAAAAGACCTTTATCAAAATTGGGAAAGAAACCAACACTGCAACAATCCTATTAGGTTTTATTCCCCTTTCATCCTGACGTTGAAGAATTATTTTGTGAATGCCTCTCAGTTTGGCTTTATAGCAGTTATGTTCTTCGTCACCTCATTTTACAGATCTGCTGGCCAGTCATCTGCCATTTCCTGGGTTATAATTTAGACAACTTTTAAAAAGATATTTTGAAGATTACGTTTGTTCTGATTACAAAAGCCATCTTGTAAGTGAGCTAACCAAGTTAAATATTACTTACAGATACATGTCTTTCCATATGTATAAAGAAACTGGGTGTTTATATTAAAAATATATGTAAACATGTATATGTACAATCATCCTTTTTTCTTCCATATTGAGTCTTTGTATAGATATGTAAAAATGCTCTTCTATTTAATTTTTCCCCTGCCCTCTTTAGTGGATCCATGGCATTTTGTCTTTGGGTGTTCTCTAATGTATTTATCCAGTCTTAATGACTGTCTAGTCTGTAAAAAGAACATCAGTGCTTGGTGGACTCTTGCGGGATATACTCCTGAAGGTGACATTATAGGACCAAAAGGTAAACGCCTGAAGTATTGCCAGGTTGTGCAGAGAAGCTGAACACTTTTTGGTTTTACTCTGCACGTCTGGCCTGTATTCCTTGCTACGCTAAGGCCTTACCAACTAATAAAGTGCTTGCTATAGACAGGTATGTCCACCAGCAATCATCAATTCAAACATCCTCTCAAGTTAAATCTTTCAACAGCTACTTCTAAATAATTATGAACTGCAGTCACTGGGACTGCTCACTGAGGGCCTTTCCCCAGGAGAGGCGACTGCGATGGATAATCTGGGGAGCTTCTCATTATTGAAAGTGTGGGGAGGCCCAGGTTGAAGGATTTATATGTGAAAGAGTATGTTCCTGAACACTTAATCTTAGATCTGTGCTCAGAGAGAACCCTGCCTGCTCACCCTTGTCAGGCTGTGTAGACTGAGGGCCCCAGGAGTTGAGAGCCAGATGTAGTAAGTTTTGGTAGCTGAGCTTGGATAGCTGAGCTTTGGTAGCTGAGCCAGTTAGGAGACTGACTCCAGATGGAAGATGCCATGTTAAGACACACTGCCTCAGTAAGGCAAGTGTCCTTTGATAGGTAAGCCATACCCAGAATATTCCATTTGATTTAGGATTGTGCTGACTTCACATTAGAATCACTTGGAGAATATTTAAAAAAGGCAAGTCTCCTGCTCACACCATTAGCTTAGTGGGATGAGTCTAATGCTGTATAATCAGGGTCTGGAGCAGCTGATTTAGAAGTTTGTTTATGAGCTGTGTTTCTCCTTAATGGGGTAGGGAATCCATTATAATTTGTAGCTAAATAGCTGTTAATAAGATGGTAATAGAAAAATAATTTTGGCTAAGTAGGATTATGAAAAAAAAAATGGGCTTAGTAAAAGAATCTATTCTTAAATAGTTGAGGTAAATGTTCAGGCTTTTTGTTTTAAATTTCTTAAGAGGCAAGTACATAAACCTGAACTGCAATTCACTAAATTAAATCCCTGAGGAAGTAGGAAAGTCACTATTTATAAGGTCAGGCAACTTGCCGTTTGGGCCAGATAGTAAATATTTTAGATTTTGTGAACTGCCAACAGTTTTGGTAGCTTATTATTTGCTTCCCTCCCACCTACCCCCCCCAACTCTTTAAAGATGTAAAAATATTTCTTAGCTTGAGGACTGCCTAAACCAGGGCTGGATTTGTTCCTATGGACCACTTTGTCAACCTCTAATCTAATCCCTTGTCACTTGTTTTTCTCATGAAACAGTTTGGTTGGTGATGAATTTTATCTAACTGGTTTTTATTTTTTTTTTGTCTTAGTTAATTCATCTGCTTACACTATTTACATGGGAAAGGATAAATATGAAAGTAAGTTTCCAAAAGCATTTGATTTTGAAATTTCTAGCAGGTAAGTGTTCATTGTCTTTCCCCTCGTATGGTTGGATTTGAGTTTTGAAGTAACCTGTTGATTCTATTAAATAACTCATTATAATAATATGACCCTTCAGCGGAGTTCTCCAGAATTGAGTCTTATCAGTATTTGAGCTGACAGGCCTACCTGTTGTTGATTAGAAACAAAGAATTTTGTGGTGTTACTTGATTTAGGGTAGTGTGAATCAGAAGTTGACCTGTGTTAATTTATTAGCTCAAATAAAAACAAGCTGTGGCTTTGACTTTGAAAAGATCATTTTCTACACAATCTTGCCACATTTAAGATTAGCATGGTTTTTGGGACTGAAGGTGACTCTTTTGGAATCATGACATGCTGGTTTTTCAGTTTGTTGACCACTCTCTTCAGAATGAAATACATTTTTTTCATACTATATAAATTATATAACTAAAACAAATTTATAAAAACCACTCATACTATTTGCTATGCCCTTTTCTGTTTTACTTCATTAAACTATTCTTGACCTAAATTAATTTTTTGATCCAGCAATTAATTTGAACTAAAGTTTAAAACAAAGACACTGCTTTGGGGGAAAAGTAGCCTTTTTGACTAAATGAGGCGGGAGACAGAAGAGACTGTCCGCACTCTTGAGGCTTTACCGCACGGTCTCGGGTGTGAGGGGGAGAAGAGTTGGGGAGCGTGAGTCACACTCTTCTTCAAGACTGGAAACGCAGCTGCTCTTCTCACTGGGTGGGTGATGATTTGGAAGGAGCTTTGGGTCAGGCCAACCTAGGTAAAGGCCCCAGCTCTTGGGCAGACTGGCTGTGTCACTCCATCTCTTTGAGCCTCAGGTTTCCTAGGTATGAGGAGGGGGTCACAGAGAGAATGAACCTGCACGGCGGTGGAAGTTAAATAAATAAAAGAGGCTGGGTGAAGTGCCTGGTTCTCGGGCACTCAGCAAATGCCAGTTACCTTCACTGGAACTTCTTTCACTGCCCAGGGCCGCCTCCTCCCTCCCTGGGATCCCTCTAGGGTTTGAGGCCTCAGTAGCCGGCAGCTGTCCCATTCACCACAGCATCTGTGGTACAGCTTGAGATGGACAATAGTTTGAATGTAACCTTCATATGCCTTTAAAAGAGGCAAGTATAATATTCTTTTTCAGATTGAAATATTTCACATTCATGAAATCATTAGGCCAAGAGTGAAAAGTTGGCACAGTAGTGATAGCAGTGACATACAATTATGTAATTACATATAACTATATGTAACTACAGCAATTGTGTTTGTGTATAGTGGCATATAAATGTTACCACTGTATATAGTATTCTGCGTACACATAGTTATTTATAAGTCAGACAGATGCTGGCACCTGGCAGTAACAGTGGTTGCCATAACACAGACTCAGTCTCAGCGAGAGACTATTACATTCTAGCAAGAGAAAATTAAAACAAGACAAAACAACTCCCATTTTTAAAGTTTTTCCTTTTAATGAACTTACGACTCTGACTCTGGGTGTGACTTCATGGGAAGCAGGCTGCATGCAGTGTGTGGGGACTGGGTTATACATGTCTCCCGGTAACCCGCGCATTGTCATAGCCAGTCTGTGTCTAATCTCATGGTGTCCTTCTGGTGCGTGCCGCAGAGGCAGGTGTGCGCTCTCCCTGTGTCGTGTTGAGCAGTAGGACACAGCCACGAGACTCAGGTATCTCTGGGAGATGAGACACCAGCCTGCCAGGTCTGCTTTGCCTCCTGTCATGTCAAGGATGGGAACCTGAGAGTTAGGTCACCTAGGGGCGCCTGAACAGAGCTGCACATATGGATATTTGTGTCTGCACTGCTGCTCGTGGGTGGGCCTTGTGTAGTCCCTGCAGTGACGGTCCCACCCTGCCTCTCTTTCTCCCGCTGAGTTTACTTCTTGTGGGAGCTTGTTGGGCCATATGGTGGGTCCCCAGAAGCCGCCGGTGAGCGTTTGCAGGTGGACACCCACACGGAAACCAGCAGGGCCAAGCTGTACTGTGAACCTAATACTGCTCTAAAAGTTTCTAAAAATGGATGGAGTAAAGGAAGATCAGTAGCAAATGCTGTTACGAGTGGAAGGACAAAGAGTCAGTGTGAGGAGGGAGCGCTTGGGAGGCTCCCTCAGGAGTGGGTGGGCATGGGTTGGCTTGTGGGATTCTTTAAATGTCCATTGTTGGTATTTATCAGTAGAATTTGGGTCTACAGATGTACATTGAGATTATTCCTAGCATGCTGTGTGGTGGTGGTTTGTTGTCAAAAATGGGAAACCCACTTTCAGGAACTGTTGGGGTCAGTCAGACACAGCCTGGTTTGTAAGGACGGTGCCACACGCTCACCTCACAATTCTAAGGGCCTGGAAGATTTCAGATGAGGGTCAGGTGGGCTGACTTACTTGCCCTGTGAGGCTGTCAGGTCTGTGCTTTCCATCAGCCAGCAGGTGTCACCAGGGAGCCAACAATGCCTGACTGAGGAAAAGTGGTTTCCATTATTTCCTTTTACTTTTTCTGATTTCCTGTTGACTGTTTGCTCAGCTTCCCACTTAAGCAAGTAGAAAGCCCTTCAGAATACATGCGGTGTCTGTGAAGAGACAATTACTAAGAAAACTTTTTGCAAAATTTTGCCCAGATTTATCATCTCTTTGACTTTGCTCAAGTTAAGTGTATTATGCTTTCTTGGATACACTTAAAATTACCCTGTACTTAGGGTTATTCTATACTTTGCCTTATAATCTTTAGCTTGGTGCTGATATGTTAAGTAATGCTTTTGTGTTAAATACAATTAGTTACTAATTATTAATGTGCCTGGGCTTAGAGTATATTAATATAATCACCTATAGTGATATGTATTATTAGTCTTAAAAATGTACATACGTTTTGCACTAGTACTTCTTCACCTTTTAGAAATATACCTGAAGGAAATAATCAGGAATATATTTTTAAAAAAGATTTATTGAAACATAATTAGCACAAATGTCAGCAATAGGAAAGCTTATCCATACAACACCTAAGTAGTCATTGTTTCCAAAGAACTTTTTCAGATTTTATTTTTGTCTAACAGGTGTTTTAAGAATTCAGATAATAACCATGCTCACAACGAAAAACATCAACTTGCCCTCATCCTTTCTCAGTACTTGTGTTCTAATCCCCAGAGATAGATACTTTGGACTCTTGACTATTCGATTTTATTTTCATTTTTGTTTGAATTTTAGGTGATTTTTATGTTCTTTTTATACTCATTTGTTTTGTTCCCTAATTTTCTAGAATTTTATGTTTGAGATTTTTTTTTAACAACTAAAAATGCAGTCCATAGTTTTTTGCAAAACTATATTTTTTAAAAGATTTATTTATTTATGCATACAAGAACTGGGGTACAGGCCAGAGGTGTGTGTGTGGGGTAAGAGGAGTCACCAGACACAGAGTAGGGAACAGAACAGGCAGACTGTCTGAAATACACTCCTGAGGGGAGCAGCGGGCGAAACAGGAGAGGTCTGCTGCGCCATGTGGGTCACCTCCCTGGCCGGGGATCCAACTCTGTGCTGCAGTGGCTGTGGACAGCTTCCTAGGTTGTGTCTTCCAGGGAGACCCTTTTGCAAAACTATTTAAACATGGATCGTTACAGTGAAGCAGTTTCCTAAGATATCATCTAGTTTCTCAGCTACTCTGAATTGTCAGTGTTTATTATTCTCAAAGAGAAATATAATTGAACTTTGATTGTAAGTATTTTATTAAAAAATTATAAAGGTTATTATATTCGTAAAAGCTTTTTATGATTTTTTCTATGTTTTCAGACATCCAAAGTGTCTCAGAATTATTTTTCTCCATTAAAGGAGAAAAAAACATGTGGAAAGGACTGGTATTTCTCCTCCCCAGCTGACTGTAAACTCTGGAATAGCTTCCTTAGACAGTCTTCCTTACCTGTTCTCTGTCCCTTGTATCTCACTGTAGATGAAGATCTAATAAAGCATGGCTGGCCGGAGGATATCTGGTAAGTAACAATGTTGGTTCTGCATTTTGTGAGTCATTATTTACTTTCTTATACTTGGCCACCCACCTGACTCTATGACTCTATGACTCTATGACTCGAACTTGGGGTATGTATTTTTATGAGCCATCAACAGTGAACAGGTAACTGCCAGCTCCCTCCCTTGTAATTACCATGAAAACTGGTAATGATACTTCTGGCTTAGATCTCAGGCCTAAGCGCAAAGAGCTCTGGAATATAGGCTTTTACCTCCTTTTTGTCTGCTCAGAATAAGTTACTGAGATCACAGCATTTACATGGGCTTCGTAAGAATCTGTGAAGAAAATAGACCCCAGTTCCCGCGTAGACACAGCTTCTGACCAGACCCGGCTGTTCGGAGACGGACTGGCGTCCTTTGTCTTCTTACCTCCTTCCTGGATTTAGCTCTGGCTTCTCCTTGCCCTTTCTTTCTAACATAATTCATGGAAATTTAAAAAATAATGATATGTACACTCAGCCTCCTCCTAAGGAGGCTGCTACAAAGCCACTCCAAAAACAAAACAAATTAACAGAAAAAAGTTCTTTCACTTTACCTAAATTGTTTTGTTTTGTTTTATTGTCTTAGAAATCATCTTGCCATATGGGCTTGACCACTAAACCAGGCCCTCTTAGGAGTGGGTGGGCCCCGGTCGGTCTTTCTCTCCTGCTTTCTTGTAGTGCTCTCCCACGCAGCGTGCTGGCTTTCTGTCCCAGCCCCCTCCATCCCCCCTGACCTGCGATGTCTCCTCTGGAGTCTCATTCCACCTGCTGAGCAGGATGTGGTCTCCTCACTACGAACACCCTGCCAAGTGCCACCTCTGAGGATCAGTGTCCAGACCTGTTGGCTTTGCTGACAGTCAGAGTGACCATGTATGCGGCACATGACCACCTGCCGAGTACCTTGAGCTGTTTTCCCTCATCGGTACATTTCACTGCAAAACAGCCCTGGGAGGTGGTTGCTCCCTCCACCCCCGTTGCTCTGATAGGTGACTAAGGCTAGGGGAAACCAGAACACCAGAACACCTCTGCTCTGCAGTGGCTGCCCCCAACAACCTCTACCTCTGAGTCACTGCTCCCCCTTCCCATCTTGGCTCGGCCACTTATGGGCCGCAAGTCACTTTTCTTTCCTTGGGCTGTTTGTTGCGACTTTCTCTGGACCTCTTCTCTCTCTGGGTTGTGGGCCCAGACCCTTCACTTATTTCCCTGCAGTCACAGTTCGGCTGCTGCATTTTAGAAAAGGTATAAGCCTGAACATTTGGGAAGGACTGCTCCACAGAGGGACTCGGGCTGCCCCTGTGTGGGCTCTGCCCAGACCCCGGGCCAGTCTGCAGGGACTCCTGAAGGCCTCCCTGGTAAGAAGGGATTTTCAAGACTTTAAAATCTGCGCCCCTCCAATTACAAAGGCCCCTGTTCTGAATTCAAGTACATCATCGGGGGGATACTCCTTGGGGTCCCTTAGTGTGGGTGGGCAGTTTGCTTGTGCTGAGGACTCTGGATTGGGTGCTACCTGCCTTCCTAGAGCTCTCAGCTAGAAGTGAGCCCCTGGGGACAGTGACTGCTTTGTGCTATTGGTAGGTCCCCGGTAGTTGTGCCCAAGAACCTGCAGTCAAGCTTGCTGACTTCCTAACTAAGTAGCTCTCTGCTGCCTCCAGGGCCTTTCTCACAGTCACTGCACTTGGGAGGCCTCTGTTTTGAGCACCTGTCACCCCGACTGGATTGTATCCTTTGTCTTTAAAACCCATAGCTTTCCATGCTGGTCAGGGAGATGTACCTGGAATGCAGTCACCTGCTGAGAACTTCTACCTGGTCAGGTGGGAGGCAGAAGTGTGTGCATGGAAAGGTAACATCTGCAGGTGTCCCATGAAATTCACTTTGCCACAGCCTTTTATCTGACATTAAGGGAAAAATGAAATGGAAGAGAAATTTTCTAGTTTACTACCATATCCCACCTGTAGGGTTAGGGTTTGCATTTCATCAAGGCCGACTGTCTCCTGGTATGTCAGTTACAAGTCCGTGTCTACAGATGACCTGGATGCCCATGTGGGCACTCAAGTCGTCTTGAGGTTAACCACTATTGTTGGAAGTGATTGACCTTTCAAAGAAGCTATTTGAGGTTTGATGTAAGCTGGAATTACCCTAAATTTCAAGATCCATTCTGGCTTATAGACTGCAGATCCTGGAATCATTCCTGGGCCCACATCCCAGGGCAGATTTCACCGCCGCTTCTCTGAATACCAGCATCTGCATTTTCTCCAGGAGACCTCCCGGGCTACCTCCAAGTGAAGGGTTTTTCTAGTATTAGTGAGAGTGGAACTAAATCCACTTTTAATTAAACAAAGAAAAATAGAAATTGTGTACCTCACTGCCTCAGCGAGGGAAGCAGAGGACCCAGCTCCTAGCATCCTGCGTCCCGTGTCCTCCTGCCACCCAGGTGCATCTGTGGAGTTTCTGGTCTGCACCCAGCAAGGGCACTGATTTTGGGGCGGGAGGAAGATGGAAGTTGCTCACGACACTTTTGTTCACAGACCTGGTTTTTCTTGGTTTGCATTTCAGCCACAGCCCCCGGCTGCCCTCCTCTGCCATTTGCAGAGCCTAGCTAAAGTTGGTCCACTAGGCAGTGACAGGCCGCGTGCCAGCAGTTCGCGCGTGTGCGGCTCCATTAGCTATATGTTGCGTTTTTTTGATATTTCTTTGGACGGAATTCTACATCAGACACCACTAAGAAACATCCGCTACAGGGGAGGCCCTGTGCTTCTGCAGGAAAGGGTCGTAAATGGAGAACCAGTTTCAAACAAGTAGACGCTGGAGTGGAGAAGCTGCCGCTCAATTGAGCTCACTTACTAACGTGGTGTTTCCCTGACATCCTGAAAAAGGGTATTGAGATGTAATTTCTAGATGTACCAAAAACACATTTTTCTGGTGGAAAGTACCAAATTGGAAACAATAACCAGGAATCTCTGAATGTAAATGAGTAAATAGATCTTTTTTTTTTTTAAAAAAAAAAAAGATTTAGTTATTTATTTATACAAGCACTGGGTATAGTCAGAAGTGCGTGAGGGTGAGAGAACTCACCAGAGCCAGAGTGGGGAGCAGAACAGGCAGACTGACGAAATACACTGCTGAGGGGAGCAGCGGGCAAGACAGGAGAGGTCTACTATGCCATGTGGGATCCTCGCCTGGCAGCCGGGGATCGAACCAGTACTGCAGAGGCTGCGGGCAGCTTCGCAGACCAGCGGTCAGCCGCTGCGCCACTGGTGAGGCCCTAAATAAATCTCTTGGAGAAAAATAATTCAAGCATGTTATGTCTACTTGTGGCTCTCAGTCAAGATCAGAATAAAACCTGAGTCATCATAGACTGTTAGCCAAAAATGCCTAGTATTTTTATCGATCCAGGGTGACATTGCAGAGTGCTCTAGAGACAACATGACTTCACCCTGTGTCCGTTTTCACTTCCAGAAAATATATCTGGGTTAAGAACATGTCTCGAGAAACAATGGGATGTAACGGTGCTCCTTGGGGTCTTACCCAACACTCCTCATACAGGATAGGGAGGGACTCAGGAGGAGGTGACTGAAGTTAGCGGAATCTCAGAGCGACAGTCTGTTCCTTTGTCCCCTGTGTGAGGCTGGGGCTTCTCTGGGTGCTGAAAGATGTCGGCTTTGCTGGGTGGATTGTAACTATGAAAAATCTAGTATCCCTAAATGTTGCGT
>NW_023605113.1:0-27863 GCF_014898055.3 Talpa occidentalis | reverse complement strand
AAACACTGTTAAAAGAAATAGAAGAAGATAGAAAAGAAATGGAAAGACATCCCCTGTTCATGTACTGGAAGAATTACATATCAAAATGCTCATCCCTACCAAAAAGCAATTTACAGATTTAGTGCTATTCCAATAAAAATCTCAATGACATTCTTCAAAGAAATAGAACAAATGAAATTCATATGGAGCCACAAAAAAAAAAGAAAAGAAAAGAAAAACTAGAATAGCCAAAGCTCTCCTGACTAAACAAAGGAGAGGGAGGTATCACACTCACAGATTTCAAAATATACTAGAAAGCCATAATCATCAAAACTGCATAGTATTGGAACAAGAACAGACACACAGACCAATGGAATCGAATAGAAATTCCAGAAATAACCCACAGATTTATGGTCAACTAATATTTGACAAAGGAGCAAAGAATATGCATTGGAGCAGAGAAAGTTTGTTCAATAAATGGTGATGGGTGGGAAAACTGGGTCGCTACATGCAAAAGAATGAAGCCTGACTACTACCTCCACACATACACAAAAAACAACCCCTCAAAATGGATTAAAGAAGGAGACATAAGACCTGAAACCATAAAATACATAGAAGGAAATATAGGTGAAACACTACATGATATGCACATCAAAGACATCTTTACAGACACATCACCCAAAGCAGTGATAGTGAAGGCAAAGATAAACAGCTGGGACTACATCAAATTAAAGAGCTTCTGCACAGCAGAAGAGACAATAACAAAAACAAAGAGAAACCCCCCGACTGGGAGAACATTTTTGCACACAACACTAATGATAAAGGACTGATCACAAAAATCTACAAAGAGCCGATGAGACTCAACAAAAACAAAGAAAATAATCCAGTCAAAAAATGGGCAGAAGAGCTAAAAAGAAACTTGTCTGAAGAGGAAATGCAAATGGCCAACAGGCATATGAAAAAATGTTCAACATCACTTGTCATCAGGGAAATGCAAATCAAAACGACAATGAGATACCATCTCACACCAGTGAGAATGGCACATATTAAAAAACTAGCAACAACAAATGTTGGCGAGGTTGCGGAGAAAAAGGAACTCTCCTGCACTGTTGGTGGGAGTGCAAACTGGTCCAATCACTATGGAGAGCTGTGTGGAGATTTCTGGACCTACTAAACATAGAGCTTCCATATGATCCAGCAATTCCACTCCTAGGTATTTACCCAAAGGACACAGAAACATCAATTCCAAAGAGCACCTGCACACCTATGTTTATAGCAGCACTGTTTACAATAGCTAAGCTTTGGAAACCACCCAAATGCCCCAAAATAGATGACTGGATCAAGAAGATGTGTTACATATACACAGTGGAATATTACTCAGCATTCAAAAAAGATAAACACATGCAATTTGCAGCAACATGGATGGAGCTGGAAGGGATCATGCTCAGTGAAATAAGCCAGAAAGAAAAGAAAAATACTGGATGGTCTCACTCATAGCAGGAATCTAGAAAACTTAAATAAGGACCAGGAAAAGAATAACTATAAGAAAGTAAAATCAAATCAACAAAAAACTATGAACCAGAGACACTCTATGGGGGGTGGAGGCAGGGAGCGGAGGGATTGGGGTCAAAATAAGGGGGTTGCAATTGTATGGGGATATTATAATAAAATTTACAATTAAAAAAGAAAGACCCAGAAATAAAGCCACACATGTGGACAACTAATCTTTGACAAAGGAACAAAGAATATGTGGAACAAGGAAAGTTTGTTCAATAAATGGTGCTGGCAAAACTGAACCACCACATGCAAAAGAATGAAACTAGACTACTACCTTACACCATGCACAGATCAATCAAAATCAAATGGATAAAAGAATTGAACAGAAGATCTGAAGCCATAAAATAATAGAAGAAATTATAGGTAAAACACTACAAGACGTACATCTCCATAACATCTTTAAAGACTCATCCCCCAAAACAGAAAAGTGAAGGAAAAGATAAACAGCTGGGATTATATCAAATTAAAAAG
Source organism: Talpa occidentalis (assembly GCF_014898055.3). Taxonomy (NCBI): domain Eukaryota; kingdom Metazoa; phylum Chordata; class Mammalia; order Eulipotyphla; family Talpidae; genus Talpa; species Talpa occidentalis. The sequence goes on along the minus strand of NW_023605113.1, from coordinate 25,856 downwards.
CTTATGTACAGCAAAAGAGACACTAACCAAACAAAGTGACACCCTACTGATTGGGAGAAAATTTTTGTACTCCACACAATTGATAAGGGATTGATCACCAAAACATGCAAAGAACTCACACAACCCCACAGCAAAGTGAACAATCCAGTAAGTCAATAAATGGGCAGAAAAACTTAAAAGGCACGTCTTCAAAGAGGAAATGCAAATGGCCAACAGATATCTGTAAAAATGTTCAAACATCCTTCATAAATAGGGAAATGCAAATCAAAACCATACTGAGATACCACCTACATAAGAATGGCACATATTAAAAAAAAACAAATGTTGGCAAGGATGTGGTGAAAAAGGAGCTCTGCTACACTGCTGGTGGGAGTACAAACCAGTCCAACCACTATGGAAAGCTGTATGGAGGTTCATCAGATTACTAAAAATGGAGCTACCATATGACCCAGCAATTCCACTCCTGGGGATCTACCCAAAGGATACAAAAACATTAATTCAAAAGGATACATTCACTCCTATGTTTATTGCAGCATTACTTATAATAGGTAATATATGGAAACAACAAAATGCCCCAAAATAGATGACTGGATCAAAAAGATGTGGTACATATACAAAATGGAATACTCTTCAAATATATATATATATATATATATTTGTTGAAGAGTAAATATAGAGTATATAACATATAATATAATATATATTAATATAATATATTATATATAATAGTAAATATATAATATATATATAATGCAATTTGCAGCAACATGGATGAAGCTAGAAGGGATTATGCTCAGTGAAATAAGTCAAAAGGAAAAGAAAAATATTGGAATGGTTCACTTATAGGAGGAATATAGGGGAACAAAAGGGTCAGGGCAAAAAAATAACAACAATCTAAAAAAAATGAAAAACTAGACAAAAATAATCAAACAATTATAAATCAGAGACTTTCTGCAGGGGAGGGGAGGGAGAGGAATCAAAACAAGTGTGGGAGGAGCACAAGGGACTAAGGTGATGGTGCATGTGTGAATTGGCCTCCCAGTGGCGCAGAGGTTGAGCGCCATGTTGCGAAGCTGCCCGCATCCTCTGCAGCACCAGTTCCATCCCCGGCTGCCAGGCAAGGTTCCCACATGGCGCGCAGACCTCTCCTGCTGCCGCTGCTCTCCCCTCAGCAGTGTACTTTGTCAGTCTGCCTGTTCTGTTCCCCGCTATGGCTCTGGTGAATTCTCTCACCCTCCCGCGCTTCTGACTGTACCCAGTGCTTTTATAAATAAATAAATAAATAAATAAATAAATCTTTTAAAAAAAAAAAGTAAGTTGAGTTTTAATGTCAGTAGTGTACTTAGGTAAAAACAAACTTTGATTGTTTTCTATCTGAAAAATCCAAAACTGCTTTTACTAACTTTTATAAAGAATTAAAGACTGTTTAGCAATTTAAAAATCTTGGTGTTTGGCAGGGAAAGGAGAGATTGGGTCAAAATAAGGGGGTTGCAATTGTATGGGGAATATAAAAATAAAATTAAAAAAGGGCCTCCCTTGGTGGCGCAGCAGTTGAGCGCTGGGTGTGAGACTGCCCGCAGCCTCTGCAGTGCCAATTCAATGCCTGGCCACTGGCGAGGGTCCCACAAAAAAAAAAAAAAAAAATTAAATTAAATTTAAAAAAAATCTTGGTGTTCTTTTACCCTTGGGCTTTGTTAACTGAGAGGAGTTTAATCCTGTCAGCATCATCTTGTCAAAAACATAGATCTACTCTTTAAAAACCCTTAGTTATCACTCTGGGTAATTAAGTATTATTTCATAAAAATCTGTGTAAATTTATTAAGTCTGTGGAAGTTGGTATCAACTTCCTTGATATCAAAATTCTAATGTAGTAGAGTCTTTGATTAATAAAAGAAAATGGGAGGTCTTAGAAGGATGCCAAATTTATAATTTGTTTTCCTCATACATTGTTTTCCTCATAGAAAAAATACTGTAACAATAGGGCCAATTTGGGCATATTAAAACTTTATGGGAAGCACTGTCATGGACAAGATAGTTACACCTTAGTGCATGTATAAATTAATAATAGTGTTCTAAAACATGAGACTTCTTAAAGCCTAATACAGTCTGGTATAATATTATTGGTCAATTCCAATTATTGTAAAATATTTATGTTGCAAAATTGAGCAAACATTCTTATCTAGTACTTTATACTCACATTTTGAGTGTGGTTTAAATCTTCTGCTATTTACAGAGGTTACTTACTGAGCTTTGTATTCAGAAAAACCGCAGGAGAGGACTGATGGTCCTCTGGAAATACAAGTTTGTCATGGAGCTGATACATATAGAGCTTATAGAAAAAGTGCATTTATAAAAATACCCACAGGAGATTGAGACTTATCACATGGAACATAAATATACGGAGAAGGACTTAATATAATTTTTGGTGACTTTAAAAAATATTGGTTTTAATGTTTTGTTTTTATTTCCAGAAAGCTTCCTTTAAACTGTGCTATTATCTATAGCAAAGCAATTTGCATCTTTTTTGTGTGCAAACTGGAACATTTACTTTTCTATCTTAACCCAAATGTAGAACACTTGAAGTGACTATCTGTGCTTCTCATGGCAATATGTCTGTCTTTGCATAATTTCGATGGGGAATGCTATTTGTCTCTACTTAGACTAGAAAATTGGAAATATGCTTTATTACATGGCTTTGATTACAATTCTGGGAATTGAATTGAGCTGAACCAAGAAGAGGCTGCCACTTTAGTTGTAGAGTCGCAGAGACCTCCAGGGGAGGTGGGGAAGCTTTCCTCTGTTGGCAGGACTGGAAAACCCCAGAGAAAAGCCCTGAAAACCTTAGGCAGACTCTGGAAAGACCATGACCTTGATCTTAAAACCTGCACAGACAAGATGTTGAGAACACATGCTCAGTCCTTAAGGCACATTCCAACAAAAACAACAAAATTCAACTTGGTTATTCTGCCCTGTGAGTTTATGCAAAAATAGGTAAAATGATTTGAAATTAGATTTAGTTTATGACTGGATAAAATTGGGATGAGCATGGAGAGAAGATATGTTTCAGTAACGTGTTTCCCACTACAAAGATAACATCAGAATGGTTGCTCACCAGGTGATGGCAAAAACAAACTGGCATCAACCAGAATACAAGGACAGACATGCTGACTCTTGCCCACTCCTCATTCTACCCCCATATTACTCTAAATAACCCTTCACTCTGCCAAGGAGCAGGAGAGTTGTTGTTCAGACACTAGTCTGCTGCCCTCCTCAACATGTCGACAGATTAAACTACATTCTTCATCCTCAAATTCTGTTTCCTTTTATTGGCCAAGAGAACCAAGACTGGTCAGCATTCCAGTATCATTACTACCAAATTCAAATAACCTTCTTGATTATAGAGACATAAAACAAAAAGTTCTCAGCGATGACCTAGTTCAACAATTGCAAATGTCCAGCATTCATGCCTCCAACCTCTGTATCAAATGCCCAGGTAGACACTATCTCTCTATCTTATGATCTTCCTGGAGCCTCTCCACAGCCTCAGAATCTGTCTCCACCAGTCACCATCAACTGTTTACAACTGGCACATTCTGATTTAATTTAACCCTGCCCTTTATGGGAGCAGGGAAGGCTGGAGAATGTAAATGGTCATCCCAGCTCTCACAGCTGTCAGAGACAGAGCCAGGACTGCAAAATAGCCTTTGACACCCAGATTCATGTCCATGTCCTTTTTATGCCTTTAAAGCTAACAAGACCCAGCACTGCTAAATAATTATTTTGTTCAATAAGTAGTTGTGAGTCTACTAAATACCCGGCATTATGCCAAGAGAAATGACTGATCCTCCCTTGGTTCAGCCAGAGAGGAATTTCATAAATCACAGGCCTTTTATTCTGGATACCAAGTCAGCCAGAGAGAGAAAAATAGAGAGAGAGAGATAGAAACAGAAAGACAGGCAGATAGAGATGAAGACAGATACAGAGACAGAGAGACTTGTCAGAACTTCCATTAACCCACAGTGTCTTATAAATATTTCTAGGGACCTCATAAACATTTCTTAAAAGAAGTTCATGGAGTTAATACTACTAATAATAACATAATTAGTGACTACTATTGTTTACTAGTAGTCTTGTTTGTGTATTTTCTATTTTTCTTCTTCTAGTCTGTTCTTGGGCATTGTTTTGTAAGGATCTCTGTATATAACATGCTTATACATAGTTTTGATGGAAAAACAACCATGGAAGAAAATTTGGTACATTACTGCAAGTCTTATGTCAAGGTATAGAAGGGGAAAAAAATCTAAACATCATGGCTCTTGATGTCATTTAAATCATCAACCAGAAATAAAATGTCAGTTGAAAGTCAACTATGTTCTCTTCCCCCTGATTATTATAGAGAAAATAGCATGAAGATCTGGGTTCTACTTGTGTTCCTCCCTCAGGCAGCTTATGACACTAAATGACTCACTTAAATCTTGCTGAGGCTCTTTCCTTTGTGAAATTACTTTGTGCCCTGCCTGCCTCAAAGGCTGTTATTAGGGTTAATAATAAAATAATAATAGCTCGCACTGCCATTGTGACTTACCATTTGCAACACTCTTTCAGATAATCCTGAAAGGTGGTTAGGGAAATTATAATTACCCCCAATTAAAGATGAGAAACCCAAGACTCAGAGAAGTGAGGTAACTTAGTCAAAGTCCCCCAACTAAAAAGTGATGGCTATGGGAGTGAATTTTTCACTTTCACACATGGGGTACATGTCCCCAGGCTGCTCCAAAGGAGGGTGGCCATGATAGAAATCCTCAACATACAGTAGTGTTAGGGGTGTTCAGGGACACCACTTAGACAGCAATCCAGAGAATGGAAATATGACTGGCTCTTGGTAGGCTTTCTAGATCTGAAATTTAGGACAGATGTTTTCAGTGATTAGTGTTGCACCCTTAGTCATTTTTCTCTAAGTGCAACACACACACACACACACACACACACACACACACACACGCCACTTCATTACAAATATAAATTTCAGTGTAATGGCCTACATGAAACCCTTAATACAGTTGTTCTCCCATTTCTTCAGTTTCCCTTTCCAAAGTTTCAATTACCTGAAACAGATAATTGTAGCCCCAAGATATTATGTATTTTCAGAGGTGGTAATAAACCTAATAAAAGAAGTGAAAGACCTGTACAAAGAAACTATAAAACATTGTTAAAAGAAATAGAGGAAGACACAAAGAAATGGAACGACATTCCCAGTTCATGGAATGAAAGAATTAACATTATTGAAATCTTACCAAAAGCAATTTACAGATACAATGCAATCCCAATAAAATCTCAGTGGCATTCTTCAAAGAAATAGAACAAATATTGATGAAATTCATGTGGAATCACAAAAAATCTTCAACAGCCAAAGTTTTCTGTCTAGAAAGAGGGAGAATGGAGACATTGCACTCCCAGACTTCAAACTATACTATAATCCATAATAATTAACACAAAACAAAAAAACAGACATACAGACCAATGGCATCTTACAGAAAACCCAGAAATAAAGCCACACATATATGGACAACTAATCTTTGACAAAGGAGCAAAGAACATGCACTGGAACAAGAGTAGTCTCTTCAATAAATGGTGATGGGAAAACTGGATCAGTACATGCAAAAGAATGAAACAAGACTACTAGCTTGCACCATACACAAAAATCAACTCAAAATGGATAAAAAGTCTTGAATATAAGACCTGAAACTATAAAATATATAGAAAAATAGGCAAAATCCTCCATGACATAACCCAGAAACATCTTTGAAGACTCATCTCCAAAAGCAAAGACAATGAAGGAAAAGATAAAGAGCTAGGGCTACATTAAACTAAAATGATTCTGTACAAAGAGATAATAACCAAAACAAAGAGACACCCTACTGATTGGGTGCATACACTGCATACAACTGATATGGGACTGATCACAAAGATTTACAAAGAACTCACTTGACTCAACAAAAACTAAATAAATAATTCAGTCAAAAAATGAGCACAAGAGCTAAAAATACACTTCTTCAAAGAGGAAATGCAAATAGCCAACAGGTATATGAAAAATTACTCAATATTGCTTATAATCAGGGAAATGCAAATCAAAACCACAATGAGATACCACCTCACTTCAGTGAGAATGGCTTATATTAAAAAAAAAAAACTGGCAACAGTAAATACTGGCAAGGATGTGGAGAAAAGGGAAGCCTCTTACATTGCTGGTGGGAATGCAACCTGATCCACTGACTATGAAAAGCTCTGTGTAAGACCCTCAAATTACTAAAAATGGATCTACCATATAATCCAGCAATTCCACTCCTAGGAATCTACCAAAGGACACAAAAACATTAATTGGAAAGGATGCCTGCATCTCTGTGTTTATTGCAGCACTATTTACAATAGGTAAGATATGAAAACAACCTAAATTCCCAAAAACACATGACTGGGCAAGAAGATGTGGTATATATACACAATAGAATACAATTCAGCAATCTAAAAAGATAAACTCATGCCATTTGCAGCAACATGGATGGAGCTGGAAGAGATTATGCTCAGTGAAGTAAGTCAGAAGGGAAAAGAAAATATTGGATGGTTTCACTAATAGGAGGAATATAGGGAAATGAACAAAAGGTCACAGGAAAAAAAAGACAAAACTATCAGGCAAATTATTGATTTGATGCATACATCAGAGAAGGGGGAAGGAGGGGATCAAAACAGGGGAGTCATGTCCCATGCCATGAAGTGGCATCTTCCAAAGGGATCCCAAAGTCCCTGCATACCAGGGGCAAACCACCTGGAGGCTGGAAGCCAGAGGCTGCTCAAAGCCATGAAAGTCAGCCCAAACCTCACCCTGCATCCCGAGAACACATATATTTGTTCTTCCCAAACACCTTCCCCTGCTCACTCCCACCAAACTGGCCTCTGCCTAACAAGCCAGCCCTACCCTACATAAATAATGGAAATATTTAATGAAAATGAAATGGCAAGTACAGTCATATACAGAGATTGCACTCAACTTACCCATATACTATCATTTCCACTACTCTATAGAAAAATACATCATCTTTCTATCTTAAGATAATGTGACCACTTGTGATTTACAGTAGCCTGTTTCAGGAAATTTGTTTATTGTGGCAAATATATGTAAGATAAAGTTTGCCACTGTAACCATTTTAAGTGTACAATTCTGTGATACACCCTCACTACTGTGAAACTGTTACCACCATCCTTCTCCAGAATGTTTTCATCTTCCTCAACTAATGTACCCATTAAACAATGACTCCCCATTCTCCTCTCTCCCGAGTCCCTGAAGAGCACCATTCTACTTTCTGCTCCCACGAATATGACTATTCTATGATTCTTTTGTGACTGGCTTATTTTGTTTTCCATAATGTCTTCAAGGCTCATTCATGTGTAGCATGTGTCAGAATTTCTGCCTTTTTAATGCTGAATAATATTCCATTGTATGAACAGGCCACATTTTGTTTATCCACGAATACGTCAGTAGATTTTAAAGTTGCTTTTGGCTATTGAGACTAATGCTATTATGAATACAGATATACAAATGTCTCTTTGAGTCCTCTGTTTTGACTTCTTTTTTACTTTTATATAATATTTATTTATATATTTTACATTATTGTTCATTTTTGAACAATGTTTGCTTTATCCTCATCTTGGCTCTGTTGGCAACTCCTCTCTCTGTTTCAGTGCCCATAGAATTCCTACCACCAATCCACCTGTGCACCATAACTATAGTCCCTTGTGCTCTTTCCTGTTTTGATTCCTCTCCTTCCACCTCTGCAGAATATCTGTTAATTTTGGTTTTTTTAATTTATAGTTATTATTTTTCCCCGATCCCTTATTTGGTTCCCCTGCATCCATCCCCTCCTATAAGTGAAACCATTCGATATTTTTCTTTTTCCTTCTGACTTATTTGACTGACCATAATCCCTTCTAGCTCCAACCATGGTGCTGCAAATGACATTAGGTTATCTTTTTTGACTGGTGAATAGTATTCCGTTGTGTATATATACCATATTCTTATTTCAGTCATTTATTTTTGGGCATTTGCATTGTTTCCATATATTATCTATTATAAACAGTGCTGCTATAAGTATAGGTGTACAGGTGTCCTTTTGAATCAGTGTTTTTGTGTCTTTTGGGTAGATCCCTAGGAGTAGAATTGCTGGCTTATATGGAAGCTCTATTTTAGTAGTTCGAAAACCTCCACACAGCTTTCCATACTGGTTGGACTAGTTTGCATTCCCACCAGCAGTGTAGGAGAGTTTGTTTTTCTCCACATCCTCGCCAACATTTGCTGTTTCCTGTTTTTTTAATATGTACCATTCTCACTGGTGTAAGGTGGTGTCTCATTGTGGTTTTGATTTCCATTTCCCTGATTATAAGGGATGTTGAAACTTTTTTCAGATTCCTGTTGTCCCTTTGCATTTCTCTTTGAAGAAGGGTCTTTTTAGCTCTTCTACCCATTTTTTGACTAGATTGTTACTTTGTTTTTGTTGAATCATGTGAGTTCTTTGTATATCTTTGTGATCAGTCCCTTGTCAGTGCAAAAATTGTATGGGGTGCAAAAATTTTCTCCCAATCAGTAGGGTGTCTCTTTGTTTTGGTTATTGTTTCCTTTGCTGTACAGAAGCTTTTTAGTTTGATGTAATCCCAGCTATTTATCTTTTCCTTCACTTTCTTTGCTTTGGGGATGAGCCTTTAAAGATGTTATTGAGATGCATGTCTTGTAATGTTTTACCTATGTATGCTATGGTTTCAGATCTTCTGTTCAATTCTTTTATCCATTTTGAAGTTATTTTTGTGTATGGTGTGAGGCAGTAGTCTAGTTTTATTCTTTTGCTTGCAGTTGTCCAATTTTCCCAGCACCATTTATTAAAGCATTGCATATTCTTTGCACCTTTATCAAATATTAGTTATCCATACATGTGTGGCTTTATTTCTGGGCTTTCTATTTGATTCCATTGGTCTGTGTGTCTGTTTTTGTTCCAGTTTTAATCGTTGTGGCTTGCAGTATAATTTGAAGTCTTAAAGTGTATACCTCCATTCTCCTTTGTTTTAGTCAGGAGAGTTTTGGCTATTCGAGGTTTTCTGTGGCTCCATATGAATTTCATCACTATTTGTTCTATTTCTTTGAAGAATATCATTGAGATTTTTATTGGGATTGCGTTGAATCTATAAATTGCTTTTGGTAGCATGGCCATTTTGATAATGTTGATTCTTCCAATCCAGGAGCAGGGGATGTCTTTCCATTTCTTTGTGTCTTCTATTTTTTTAACAATGTTTTATAATTTCTTTGTATAAGTCCTTCACTTCCTTGGTTAAGCTTATTCCCAGGTATTTGATTTTTTTGTTTCAGTTGTAAATGGGATGATTTTCTTTATTTCGTCTTCTTCAGATTGATTGTTTGCATATAAGAAGGTTTCTGATTTTTGTGTGTTGATTTTAAATGTTGCTACTTTAACTAGTAGATTGTTTTGATTAGTTTTTCTGAAGAGTTTTTAGGGTTCTCTGTGCATATTATCATATCGTCTGCAAATACTATAGTTTGTTTCTCAATTTTCTGAAAGAGTTTGTGTAGGATAGGCACTACTTCATTTCTGAACATTTGTTAGAATTTATTTGTGAGGCTGTCTGGTCCTGGGCTTTTGTTTTTGAAGAGTGTTTTCATTACACTTTCAATTTTGCTGCTTTTCTGAAAATGGTCCGTTTAGGCTTCTATTTCTTCTTTATCTAGCTTGGGATGATTATATCATTCTGGGAATTTGTACATCTCTTCTAGATTTTTTAACTTGTTTGCATATAAAGTTCATAGTAATCTGATTATTCTTTTGATGTCTACTGTGTCTGTTGTTATTTCTCCTCTTTCATTTATGATGCTATTTATTTATGTTTTCTCCTGTATTTTCTTCATGAGCTTGGCTGGAGGTTTGTCTATTTTGTTAATTTTTTTGAAGAACAAACTTTTGTTTTCAGTGATTTTGGGGGGAATTTTTAAAATTTCTATATCATTTATTTCTGCTTTGATTTTTATTATTTCCTTTCTGCAATTGGTTTTTGGTTTTTTTGTTGATGTTATTGTTCTTTTTCCAGTTCTTTAATGTAGGAGATTAGGTTATTCCATTGAGTTCTTTCTTGTTTCTTGAAGGTCCTTATTTTCCCTTCACAGAGGAAGGAGAGCTTTGCAGGATAAAGTACTCTTGGTTGGCATTTCTTGACTTGGAGTTTATTTAAAATGTCACTCCATTCTCTTCTTGCCTGTAGTGTTTCTTCAGAGAAGTCTGATGTCAATCTGATTGGTCTTCCTATATAGGTTATCTGTTTCTTCCCCCTAGTCAGCTTCATTATTTTTCCCTTGTCTTGGACTCTTAGAAGCTTTACTATTATGTGTCTTGCTGTAGTTTTCCTCTCACTGTGGTAAACTGGTGTTCTTCTAGCTTCCTGGATGTCTTTTTCATCTCCTTTTCATGCTTGGGAAGATCTCTCCTATTATCCCCTTGAATTTTTTTTTTTTGTCTCTCTCTTCACCTTCTGGGATTCCTATAAGTCTTATATTTCCTTTACTCATCATGTCAGATAGTTCTCAAAGTTTTTCTTCATTCTTTTTCTTTTGCACTTCTCTTTCCTTTCTTTCTTGGTTGTTTTTATTTCTGTATCTTTGAGAGTACTGATTCATTCTTCCATTTCATGAATTCTGTTTTTGTTGCTTTTCCCAGATTTCTTTAGCTCCTCCATTAATCTTTTAATATTCTGTGTGTCCTTCATTTCCGTCTTTAAGGACTCAATTTCATTCTTCAGTTCATTAGTTATATTTCTCATATTGTCTTTTCCTTTTCATCTTCTTTATGCTTTTTAATCATAGTGATTCTAAATTCTCTATCTGGTAAGCAGAGATGTTTTTCCATGTCATTTTTGTTGAGATCTGGAGGCCGATTCTCTTTTTTGTGGTGTGTCCTTCCCAGAGGGCTTGCTTGGTTATTTGTATTTTTCCTTCTCCTTATTGTTTGTTTTCTAATTTGTTCAATGTGCTGGACAACTGTGCCTCTGGTACTGGCAGCAATCTCTTTGTGGTGCTCCTTCTAGGACCTCAGGAACTGGTGGCCAGACCAAGTCCGGCACTATTACGCTAGACTCCACAAGGAGAGTGATGCTGTGGGTGGGTTGATGGGCACTGTCCCTGAAGATCACTGAGTCTCTGTATGCTGCTGGTCTCTTCCCTGACATGCCAGTCTTAACCTTTGTTTGCAATGCCCTCCCTGTGTCTTTACTCATTCCAGAATGGGATTGGGGGTAGCTGGCTTCCCACAGCCCCACTGGCAGGCCTGCACTTTCCTTGGACCCATAGTTTACCTTGATGGCAGACCCCTTCGTCTCTTCTACTCAGTTCCAAAAGTGGGGTGTGGGGTCACCAGCCTCCAACAGCCTTGCACAGGCCCACACTTTCCTGCTCTGTTTTAACTTCTTTAAGTATATATCTAGAAGTGGAATTGCTGGATTTTGGTAATTTTATGCTTAAATTTTTGAGGAATTACTATGACATTTTCCATTGTAGGTATGCCCTTTTACATTCCTTTAGCAATGCATAAGCATTCTAATTTTTGTACATGTTTGTCAGCATTTGCTATTTTTGACTTTTTAAAATACCATATCATAGCTTATGAGTAATATGTGCTAGTATGGGCCTCCCCGGTGGCGCAGCGGTTGAGCGCTGGGTTGCGAAGCTGCCCGCGGCCTCTGTGGCGCCGGTTCGATCCCCGGCTGCTCCCCGGCCACCGGAGGAGGGTCCCACATGGCGTGCAGACCTCTCCTGCCGCCCGCTGCTCCCCTCAGCAGTGTACTTCGGTCCTTCTGCCTGCTCTGCTCCCTGCTCTGGCTCTGGTGAATTCTCTCACCCTCCCGCGCTTCTGACTGTACCCAGTGCATGTATAAACAAACAAACAAACAAACCAGCAAACAAATAAATAAAGCATGCCTCTATAAAAAAAAAAAAAAAAAAAAAATATGTGCTAGTATATGAGTAGTATCTCATTGTGATTTTGATTGGCATTTCCTGATGAGTATTTATGTTGAACATCTTTTCATGTGGTTATGGGCTGTTTGTATTTTTTAATACATTTTTTACATCATTTTTCATTTTTGCACAATGTATGCATTTTCATCTTGGCTATAGTCCCCATACAATTCCCACCCCCACCTTGTTTTATTTATTTATTTATTTTTAATGGTGCGGCAGATCTCTCCTGATGTGCCCACTGTTCCCCTCAGCAGTGTATTTCGTCAGTCTGCCTGTTCTGTTTCCCGCTCGGTCTCTGGTGAATCCTCTCACCCTCCTGCGAATCTGGCCCATACCCCAGTTCTTGTATAAATAAATAAATCTTTAAACACACACATACACACACACATACCACACCCCCAAGCTCCCCCAGGGCATCAGCCGCTCTCATTATTCCCTCTTGAGCAAAATTCCACATGATGTTATTCCATCTCACATCCCTTTAACTCAGCAAGGGCTGGGGACACCTGGTTTCTTTTTCTTTTTTTTTAACTTTATTTTTATATTCCCCATACAATTGCAACCCCTTTATTTTGACCCCAATCCCTCCTTTCCCCGACCCCCACCCCCCATAGAGTATCTCTGGTTCATAGTTTTTTGTTGATTTTGATTTTTACTTTCTTATAGTTATTCTTTTTCCTGGTCCCTTATTTAAGTTTTCTAGATTCCTGCTATGAGTGAGACCATCCGGTATTTTTCTTTTTCTTTCTGGTTTATTTCGCTGAGCATGATCCCTTCCAGCGCCATCCATGTTGCTGCAAATTGCATGTGTTTATCTTTTTTGAATGCTGAGTAATATTCCATGGTGTATATGTACCACATCTTCTTGATCCAGTCATCTATTTTTGGGCATTTGGGTGGTTTCCAAAGCTTAGCTATTGTAAACAGTGCTGCTATAAACATAGGGGTGCAGGTGCTCTTTGGAATTGATGTTTCTGTGTCCTTTGGGTAAATACCTAGGAGTGGAATTGCTGGATCATATAGAAGCTCTATGTTTAGTAGGTCCAGAAATCTCCACACAGCTCTCCATAGTGGTTGGACTAGTTTGCACTCCCACCAACAGTGCAGGAGAGTTCCTTTTTCTCCACATCCTCGCCAACATTTGTTGTTGCTAGATTTTTAATGTTCCTCACAAATTCCCTGTTTAAATTAAAGGTGATTTTTAGGGCATAGTCTCTCTTGCAGTGAAGAAACTTTTGAGTTACAATAATTCCTTCAATTTGTTATCTGCTAAATTTAAATAAAAACAAATCTAATATTTTTTATTATTTTAAAAGATCTATTTATTTATTTATACAAGAACCGGGGTACAGGCCAGATGCATGGGAGGGTGAGAGGATTCACCAGAGACAGAGCAGGGACCAGAACAGGCAGACTGACGAAATACACTGCTGAGGGGAGCAGCGGGCGCAACAAGAGAGGTCTGCTGCACCATGTGGAACCCTCGCCGGGCAGCTGGGATCGAACTGGTGCTGCAGAGGCTGCGGACAGACTCACAGCACGACATTCAACCACCTGCGCCACCAGGGGAGGTCCTAATATTTTTTATTAATACTGACATTTCAGTATAATTATGTTGCTATAAAAATATTTTTCCCCAGTTGACCTATCTTTTTTTTTTTTCATTTTATTGTGGTGATACCGATTTATAACACTGCATATGATTTGGGGAATAGGTTCACATCACACCCACTGGCAAAGCATCCATAATCCTCCATCACAGACCATAGGGTTCCCTCCCCTGCTTGCTCTCCACCCCTCCAACCCCCACCCCACTAGTAGCCTAAATTCAACAGTTATATGTCCCACTGTTGCCCAAGGCTGCATAGCTGATAAGTGCAGAAACAGATTAGTATGATCACAAACTACATTCTTTCCACAGTGCGATACTACATACATCACGGAAACTGAAAACAGACAAAGTTGAATAAAAGAATTGGCTTTTTAAAAATACTAAGATAAATTAGGACATTGTGCAGAATCTATCAGTGCCATTTGTTAAGGGCAAATGTAAGTGCCTATACTTAAGTTCATAAAACAAGCTAAACAAGTACAGAGCAAAGCATTTCAAAGATAAACTTTTTGACTTGCTTGTAGTAAACTCCACTTGTGTCATGATGATGATATTTCCCATATTGCCCCCTCCTCCAAACACTTAGGTTCTATCATAGAAATACAGCATTTAGATGCCTGGTATACTTTATGCTACATCCTTGCTTCCTGCGGTGAAACATTGTACTGCAACCCACATTTAAGATGGTGGTATGCGCTGGGCAACCAATATGACAAAGAGACTTTATTCTTCTGGCATTTTAGGACTCTTGGATTGTATGAGAATATTTAACCTAGAGAGGAAGAGAATTCACGGGAAAGGATATCTGTTCTCCCAAACTGGAAGACTATTCAACAAGAGGATATGTTGGCACAAAGATCCAATGGATGAATTGAGAGATCCTTTTCCACTCAACCTAAAAACTAACTGTCCAAAGAAACTGCAGTAGACGGGGTGGTTGAGAGACCTGCTTCAAGCTCTGGGTAGATCTGGATTTACGTCCATGTTCACATCTGTAATCTGAGCACCATAGCTTGCCTCTTCACCTGGGGAAGGTAATGCTAATAGCATCTCTTTCAGGATTAACATCTCTTTCAGGTGATGTGGGGCAAACCAGGAATCCTTACCTGCAAGAATAAGAATACTGGATAAGGCCCAAATGCATGTTTGCATTGGGAGCAAGAAAAAGGACAGCTTAAAGAAAGCACTGTTAACGTGCAACCCGGGACCCCCAAACTTCCCTAAAGGAGTCTGGTCATCTGTGTGCACATGAAAAGGCAGACTTAGTGTGAAAGAATTTTAATAGGGTTAGTGTGCATAAAGAGAGAAGAGAAGAAAGGATAATAGTTTCCTAACAAAATATCCAAAGTTACCCATCACCTCATGGGTAAATGCCCACCCCAGGGTCTGCTTTAAGCAGGGTCGCTGAGGCCCAAAATCTTGCCACAAGTCTAAGCCACCTTCTGACAGAGAACCATAGGAAGGGGGAAAGGGGCCAGGTAAGTCTGGGACTAAAGAAAGAGAATTAAGTACAAATCAAGATAACGGCTTACGTCATCAGCTTCTGCATGTATCTCTCACCCACATCTCCTTCAAGTGTCTCTCCTCCAAGTGTCTCCTCCAGGCCCCCTGGACAGTAACCTTCTTTTCCATGTGTCTCTCCAGCACTCACCTGACTTCCAGGTTATAGAGCTTTACCTGGTTGCTCGGCTTGGCCCATACTTCCCAGTAACTAGTCCAAGGCGGCTGTATATAAATGGGGGCAGGGAACATCTTTTATGGAGATGATGTTACAGGAGAAGATTTAGTGGCCGGCATTTGGCAGGGTGTCTTCTGTCCTACCTGCATTTAAGCATCAAAAGAGCACAGAGGAGGGTATAAGTAGAAGCCACAAAGAGATCGGCCTGCCTGTGATCAGTTTTTTTAAGGTCACCCCTAGTTTCTAGTCTTGAGTGAACCAGGAGTGGAGTCCAGAAAGCTCCACCTTTTACTATTGAATTGGCTATGAGCTCCACCAACTGGCTCAGAGTTTGTTCCTCACTGTTTCTCTTACTAAGGGTTAGGGAAAAGTGTGTTTAAATGCTTGGCACAATGCCAGACAAGTAGGTACTTAATAAATGTCAGTTACTCCTTCGCTAATATTTCTCATCTTTAGAGCTGCCAAAAAAAAAATCAACGGAGGGATTCATGACTACCCTTCAAAAAGTGCTTCCAACGTCCAGGGCCTCAATTTCTATTCAAGCACTCATTTAGGAAGATTTACACAAGAGAAAACACTAGATCAAACAATTCATCTTACTAATAAGAACATACTGACTTAAGTTCTTGATTGCAAATGAAGTTTGACATCATAAATATTTTTGAGTTAATTTTTAAAGAAATATAGGATTAGGTGAGGAAACAACTATCTACAACTGGGAACATATTGTGAAAGCTCAGGGAAGCCCCTCCCCTATCTGCACAAACTTAAGAACTGGATCATTTTCTCGTCTGTGAAGCAGCCAAATAAGAATCTGCTGCCTGCAAGTAAGCCAGTCTTTCAAACCCTACTAGTGACCAAGGAGCTGGGTAAACAGGATTTAAACAATGGGCATATAGCCTTGTGTCTCCACAGTGCATTCTTTATAAATAATAGGGGATCAAAAATATACCAGCCCAAAACATGTCTTTAGCAAGAACTTTATTTCATGGTAGGGGCTCCAAAGGCTGAAGAGATATTGTTTTTGATATTTATAGCTTTTTTTTTTTTAAATATTCAACTTCACACCATTATGATGCTAGATTACATTTATTTATTTATTTGTACAAGCAATGGGTACAGTCAGAAGTGCGGGAGGGTGAGAGAATTCACCAGAGCCAGAGCGGGGAGCAGAGCAGGCAGAAGGACCGAAGTACACTGCTGAGGGGAGCAGCGGATGGCAGGAGAGGTCTGCGGCCATGTGGGACCCTCCTCCTGTGGCCGGGGAGCAGCCAGGAATAGAACCGGCGCTGCAGAGGCTGCAGGCAGCTTCGCAACCCAGCGCTCAACTGCTGCGCCACCAGGGAGGCCCTGATATTTATAGCTTAACTTTTCTTTGTATCAGTCTCTTCCAGGAAGACCTTTGTAGGGTAAATGATGGTCAGGCTTTTCTGCCCTCCCACCATTAGGATTGATGATGGATCCCTGCGGTCCTGAATGCATGCCTGATGGCGGGCGCCTGGAGTGGGGTGTGGGCATGCATAGGTGGGTACAACTGGACTGAGACTGGGCCTATAAGGGCAGTGTCACTGGGATGCCAGGAGAACGAGAGGAACAGAACCAGGAGAACAAGCGAAAGAGCTGAATGGAACCACCAGAAGAGAACAAGAGCAGCAAAAGAGAAAAAGAAAGGCAGAAGAGAGAGAACACTGGAGAGCCTAGAAAGAGTGAAGATTCGCCAGGGGCTAGAAGGTCTGCCAGCCTCCCCCTAGGCACCCCTGCCTGCCGTGTACCTGGTAAACTCAATAAAAACCTGGAAGAGCCATTGAGGGCTCCAGGACTCCTCCTACACCTGTCTGCTAGGATCACAGAGATCCTGCACTATGCCTTCCTGCCTCTACAAATTTATTTCTTTATCTTTTTCTTAATGGAGAATGCAGAAGTACCTTTGTTTTCCTCGGTAAATGTCCTGACTCCTTTCTACCCCCAGCCTCCCTTGTCCTGGATAAGACATTTAAGATGGCATCTCAAGCCACGTGGGCAAGTTACTCAGCCATGCTGGGCCTCGCTTGTTGTTAGCAGGTAACCAAGGGGAAGCCAAGGACCCTGAAATTTGCAAGCTCTTAAGAGATCTGGCCATCTGTAGGGTAAACGATGGTCAGGCTTTTCTGCCCTCCCACTGTTAGGATTGATGATGGATCCCTGCAGTCCTGAATGTGTGCCTGACAGCGGACACCTGGCTTTTGTTATATTGTTATATTCAGTTGTATTCTATTTACTTTTGTGGGCCATGGCTGCAGTATTTATATTCACCAAGGGAAACTTTTAGAACGATAGAGAGCTGGGTAAAGAGTGAAGATTCACCAGGCACTGGAAGGCCTGCCAAACTCCTGGCCCCCGGCACCTCTGCCTGCCATGTACCTGGTTGCCGCACTACCAGTAAAAGCTCAATAAAAGCCTGAAAAGCCACCGAGGGCTACAGGACTCTTCTTTACCCATCTGCTCCAATCACAGAGCTCCTGCACTGTGCCTTCCTTGCATTGCACCATCCATGCACACAAAGATGAAGCAAACTCTTAGTGTGGAAGAACTTTAATAGAATGAGTGTGCGTGAAGGGAGATGAGAAAAAAGTGTTAGCATTCAGACTTAAGGTATCCCAGAACCCCCAAACTTGCAGACTCAAAATGCGTCCTGCCATTCACTACATAAAGACAAAGTATACTTTTCTTGTATGTAAAGGGCAGGACAGGCCACAGTGCAGGTTCTCTGATCCCATTCAGACCGGGTAAAGGAGCAGTCAGAGTCTTCAGTGGGTTTTTTTTGCAGGTCTTTTATTGGGGTTCACCAGGCATATGGCAGGCAGGAGTGCTGGGGGGCCGGGAGGCTGGCAGTCCTCCCAGCTCCCAGCAAATCCTCACTCTATCTGGGCTCTCTGGCGTTCTCTGCTTCTGCTGCTGCTTCTCGGCTTCTCTCTCGGCTTCTCTTTCGGCTTCTGCTGCTGCTGGCGTCCCTGTGATGCCGCCCTTAAAAGCACAGTCTTAGCCCAGGTGAATCCCATCTACCTATGCCCACACCCTACTCCAGGTGCCCGCCATCAGGCATGCATTCAGGACCGCAAGGATCCATCATCTATCCTGATGGCAGGAGGGCAGAAAAGCCTGACATTTTTCCTTACCCTACAGTGTGTAAGAATTTTAATAGTTTAATGTGCACACAGAGGGAAGAGAAAGTATATTGTTTCCCATTGAAACACCCAAAGTGTTACCCATCCGCTCATGCATAAATGCCCAGCCAGACAAGGTTGGCCCAAAGTGGGGCTGCTGAGGCCTGAAAACCTGCCACAAGTCTAAGGCACCTTCTTGCAGGGAACCATAGGAAAGGGGCGAAGGGGGCCAGGCAGGCAACTCTGGGTCAAAGGAGTAAAATCAAATACAAAGCAAGGAAATGGCTGCCTTTGTCAGCCTCACCCCTGAGATTCTTCCAAGTGTCTCTACATGTCTCAACTCCATGTATCACCTTCCATGTCTCCTAAGTCCCAGGTACAAGTTCAGAGCGAGAAGTAAGGAAGCCCTTCTCGCATGTCTCTACTGCGCCACGTCTCCTCCAAGCCTTCCTGTCTCTCCACAGTGTCTGTCATCAAGTTTTCTATATCTTTACCTGACAACTCAGCTCCACCCCGCCTTAGGTGGGGCAGTGAACATGGAATCTCCCCCCTTTCACGGAGATTACTCTCTAACAATCTCTTTTTCATTTTCCCCAGCACTTCTATGACCTTGAAGGTCTGGGGGTACAGCCTTAAGAGACGGTCTTTTCCAGGGTTCTAGTGTATTTGAAGGAAATAGAAATTAGTAACTTAGCATTATCAATGGATAGCTGGTATATCAAAGTTCTCCATTTCTGGAAAACAGTATCAATTCAAGTCAAAAGTAATGAAATCTGGAGACATTAGTCAAACAAAACAGTAAACAGAATATCAAATGATCAGAAAATCCCAGAAAGACAAAAATCTTTAAACTTGTTGAAAATCAGATCCATCCAATAGTAGAACAAAATGCTTTTGCAAACTAAATCTATTTCCAATCCATTTTACCTGTTTTTACATAAACTCACAGAGTAGAATAATCAAATGGTAATTTTGTTGGCTTTGCTGAAACACTCCATTAAAGTGAGTGCTCGACACCTGATCTGTGTGGGCTTTAGGACCAAGGCGATAATCTTACCAAACACTACCTGGAGTTTCTTCTTAAGATTCCCAGGGCTTTTTATTATGGGGTTTTCCAGTCCTGCCAATGGTGGCAAGCTTCCCCACCTTCACTGGAGGTCCCTGGGACCCTGAAAGCAAAGTAGCAGGTTCTCTTCTCAGTTCATCTCAAATTTAACTCAGAAGAATTTCAATTAAAGTCATCAGAAAGAAACTGCAGGGAGGGCCTCCCCTGGTGGCGCAGCGGTTGAGCGCTGGGCTGTGAAGCTGCCCGCAGCCTCTGCAGTGCCAGTTCCATCCCCGGCCGCTGGGCAAGGGTCCTACATGGCATGCAGACCTCTCCTGCCACCCGCTGCTCCCCTCAACAGTGTATTTCGTCAGACTGCCTGTTCTGTTCCCCGCTCTGGCTCTGGTGAATTCTTTCAACCTCCTGCACTTCTGACTGTACCCAGTGCTTGTATAAATAAATCTTTTTAAAAAAATCATTAAGAAAAAACAAATTGCAGGCAGTGAAAAGGCGCCTCGGCATGAACCCCTCTCAGCTGGTGGACATTGCACTTAAGGTATTCAACAACTGAGAGTACCATAAATCACAGACAGCTACTGGCTTTGTGCGGATAGCCTTGCAAAGGGATCAATGTGCCTATTGCAGGGAAATAGGCCAGTGGAAAAATGAGTGCCCTAAGAGAAAGCAAAATCAGAAAGAAAAGAGAAGGGAGGGGCCAAAAATCCTGCTGGGCCAGGAAGAAGGAGTGATGGGGCCCTGGGCTCCACGACTCAGACAGCCAATTAAAATCACCCCACAGGAGCCTCCGGTACAACTAACAGTGGGGGAGGGGTGGCAGATGTTGCACTTTCTGGTTGACATAGGAGCTACTTAGTCACTAATAAATAAGCCAATAGCAACTTCCACAGAAGTCGTCGCTGTGAGAGGAATCTCTGAAAACCCAGAAAACCAATATTTTCTAAAACCTCTAGAGTACACTATGGGAGACACAGTTTTAACCCACAAATTTCTGCACATACCTGACTATTCAATTCCCCTTGTGGGAAGAGATTGTCTAACTAAACTGCAGGCATGGATTTTTTTTTTAAAGATTTATTTATTTATGCATACAAGAACTGGGGTGCAGGCCAGAAGTGTGGGGGGTGAGAGGATTCACCAGAGACAGAGTGGGGAACAGAACAGGCAGATTGACTGAACTACACTGCTGAGGGTAGCAGCGGGTGAGTCAGGAGAGGTCTGCTGCACCATGTAGATTGCTCCCTGGCCGGGGATCGAACTCATGCTGCAGTGCCTAGCTTCATAGGTTGCATCTTAACCCCTTGCGCCACTCCTTGGGGGGAATCAGGCACAGATTTTTTTTTTTTTCCCAGAAGGCAAATAGCTTCATCTACAGATTCCCCTGAACATGCCTGGCAGTTCCTGTTAAAGCTGTGGGGGGAGGAGGTGACCCATCATGCTTCGTGGCCTGAGGAAAGCCTGATTAAGGTAGACCAGACAATGTGGTCTTCGTTGGGAAATGGGAGAACTAAAAGAGACTCCCCAGTGAAAATCCAATTAAAGGACATATCCAAAGTTAAAAAGAGACTTGGCATCTGCCCCTGCCTTGGGGATCCCAAACTTGCTAAAGTCCTTTCAGTTACATGTGCATGAAAAACAAGGAATTGCATTGGGAGTTCTAGCCAGATGTTGGTGATGGGCCTCAACCGGGCTGACTTGCCAAAGAAACTAGACAATACTACTCTGGGCTGGCCAACCTGCTTGAAAGCTGTAGCAGCTACCTGTGAACTCTTACAGGAAGCAGAAAAGTTTTCTTCAGGCCAATCCACAACAGTATATGTGCCCCATCAAATAATTATTCTCCTAGAGCAAAAGGGAAACCTGTGGCTCACTGCAGGACAGGTGGGAAAATATCTGGCTGGGCTGCTAGATAATCCCAATGTGATTCTTAAGCTGGGGAACAAACTGAATCTTGCAATGTACCTCCCAGACCCACAATGGGGGCCTCTGATACGAATGTACTGAAATAATAAACGAATTTTTCTCCTGTAGACAGATTTACAGGCTCACCCCCTGGAAAAAGGTGATTGGACCCTGTACACTGATGGGAACAGCTGTGTTCTTCAAGGCACCTGAAAAGCTGGGTATGCTGTGGTCACAGTAGAGGAAGCTACTGAGGCAAAGGTATTGCCTCCAGGCACTTCTGCACAGAAAGCTGTGCTTGTGGCCCTGATACAAGCACTGGGGTTTCTTCCCTGTGGGCAGGGAAGAAAGAAAATTTTCACGGATTCCAGGTATGCCTTTTTAATTTTACACACTTATGGCTTTATCTGGGAAGAGAGGGGATTGCTCAATTCCAATAAAAAGGAAATCAAACATATGGTAGAGATCATTAGACTATTGGAAGCAATTCAGATCTCTGAACAGGTGGCAGCCATGCATTGGGACGCCAAAACAACAATACTGAATCAAGTAGAAGAAACAATTTGGTTGATGAAACTGCCAAAGAGGCTGCCAAGTTATCTGGTATAATGTCACTCATCCTGGTGCTTGACTTGTCTGAAACTGAACTACAGTACTCAGCCACTGATTTAGAAAAAGCTATCCAGCGGGGATTTACAGGCAACTGGAGAAAAAAATAAAAAAGGAACAATAGTCCTCCTAGCCCACTTGTAGAGCCAATTATTAAACAAGTACATGAGTCAACTCATTTTAGGAGAGACTTTTAAATAATTATCTTAAGCCATGGATTACAGGCCAGGACTGTCAGAGGCTACACAGAGGTCAACAGCTCGCTGTGTTGTTTGCCAGAAAAAACAATCCAAAGACAGACCCCAATCAGAGAAAAGGCTTAAAACAAACCAAGGACAGTATCCCTTTAAAGATTGCCAGACAGATTTTACCTAGATGCCAAAATCAGGAGGATACAAATACATGCTAGTCTGTGTTGGTACTTTCTCAGGGCGGGTGGAAGCGTTCCCTAGTTGAACAGAGAAAGCTGTATAAGTCATCCAAACTTTACTAAGGAACATCATCCCTTTGTATGGACTGTCTGACAGCATTCAAAGTGATAACAGACCAGCCTTTGTTTCTGAAATAACACATGTGGGGTAAACGAACAACTGGGGATCAAATGGAGACTGCATACAGCCTGGAGGCCCAGTCATCAGGTTAGGAAAAATGAATCATACCTTGTAAAAAACTATTGCCGAGTTGTGCCAGGAAACACACCTGCACTGGGATCAGGCATTGCCTATTGCTCTGAGAGTAAGGGTAGCTCCCCAGAGCAGGCTCGGTTTGAGCCCATATGAAATTGCATATGGGCGACCTTCGAGACCATACTCAAACTGGGTGACATGGTAATAGATCAAGAATTAAAAATTTAAAATTATGTATGTTACCTAGGGCAGTTCCTAGATACAATTAAAGCTCATGCATTTGTTAGAAATCTTGCTTTTACAGGTCATGTATATTCATTTAAACCAGGTGATCAGATTATACTGAAAACTTGAAAAATATGAACACCAGAATATCAGCTAGCTGAACAGTGGACTGGCCCATGGGAAGTACTCCTGTTCACACCAACGGCAGCAAAACTTGCTGGAGTCAAGCCTTAGATACACTACTCCAGAGTGAAAAAGAAACCCAAAGATTAGTGGAAAACGGAGAGTGGGAGACTTAAAACTGACTTTGGGGCCTCCCGGTGGCCCAGCAGTTGAGTGCTGGGCTGTGAAGCTGCCCACAGCCTCTGCAGCTCTGGTTCAATCCCCGGCTACTGGCGAGGGTCCCACATGGCGCGCAGACCTCTCCTGCCGCCCGCTGCTCCCCTCAGCAGTGTACTTCGGTCCTTCTGCCTGCTCTGCTCCCCGCTCTGGCTCTGGTGAATTCTCTCACCCTCCCGCGCTTCTGACTGTACCCAGTGCTTGTGTAAATAAATAAATAAATAAATAAATAAATAAATAAATAAATCTTTTTTTTAAAAAAAAGGCAAAATATTTTTTTAAAAAAAAATGACTTTAAAAAGACAATAATGCTTATGCTTGTACTAATAACTTGCCCTTTATCTCTCCAGGGAAACAATATACTTCACAGGATGAAAATGTCTGGGTGTATGTGGCATGAAATGTTCTGAATATCTCTGACTTTTTTAATATTTAATTTATTTATAAGTATTTTACATCACTGTTCATTTTTTTTTTTACAGTGTTTGCTTTCTTTTCTCAGGTGTCTTCCCCATAGAATCTCCAACACCAATTCGCCAATTTACCATGAACCATCACCATGGTCCCTTGTGCTATTCCTGCCCTAGTTTTGACCCCTCTCCCTCACCCACCCTTGCAGAATGTCTCTGATTTATAGTTGTCTATTTATTTTCTTTTGTTTTGTTGTGTTTCTTTCATTGTTTTTTTTTTCCTGATCCCTTATTTGGTTCCCCTATATTCCTCTTTTAAGTGAAAGCATCTGATATTTTTTTTTCCTTCTAACTTATTTCACTGAGCATAATCCTTTCTAGCTCTATCCATGCAGCTGCGAGTGGCATTAATTTATCTTTTATCTTGCTGAATAGTATTCCACTGTGTATATGTACATCTTCTTGACCAGTTATCTATTTTGGGGCTTTTGGGTTGTTTCCAAGTCTTATCTATTGTAAACAGTGCTGCAATAAACATAGGGGTGCAGGTATCCTTTTGAATAGATGTTTTTGTGTTCTTTGGGTAGATCCCTAGGAGTGGAATTTCTGGGTCATATATATGGTAGTTTCACTTTTAGTAGTTTGAGGAACCTCCAGACAGCTTTCCATAGTGGTTGGCCCAATTTGCATTCCCAAGAGCAGTGTAGGAGAGTTCCATTTTCACCACATACTCACCACATTTGTTGTTTCCTGTTTTTAAATATGTGCCATTCTTACTGATGTTAAGTTGGTATCTCATTGTGGTTTTGATTTACATTACCTTGATTATGAGGGATGTTGAACATTTTTTTCTTATGCCTATTGACCATTTGCATTTCCTCTTTGGAGAAGTGTCTTTTAAGTTATTCTGTCTGTATTTTGACTGGATTGTTTACTTTGTTTTTGTTGAGTCCTGTGAGTTCTTTGTATATATTTGTGATTAGTCCCTTGTCAGTTGTACAGAGTGCAAAAATTTTCTCCTAGTCGTAGTAGGGTGTCTCTTTGTTTTGGTTAATATCTCTTTTCCTGTACAGAAGCTTCTTAGTTTGACGCAGTCCCAGCTGTTTATCTTTTATTTCACTGTCTTTACTTTGGGGGATGAGTTTTGAAATATGTTACTGAAATGTATGTCATATAGTGTTTTACCTATATTTTTTTCTATATATTTTATGGTTTCAGGTCTTCTGTTCAATTCTTTTATCCATTTTGAGTTGATTTTTGTGCGTGGTTTGTGGTAGTGGTCTAGTTTCATTCTTTTGCATGTGGTGGTCCAGTTTTCCCAGCACCATGTATTGAACAAACTGTCCTTGTTCCATTGCATATTCTTTGCTCCTTTGTCAAAGATTAGTTTTCCATATATGTGTGGCTTTATTTCTGGGCTTTCTTTTTTCTTTTAAGATTGATTGATTGATTGATTGATTGATTGATTGATTGATTGATTTATTTATACAAGCACTGGGTACAGTCAGAAGTGCAGGAAGGTGAGAGAATTCACCAGAACCAGAGCAGGGAGCAGAACAGACAGACTGACGAAAATACATTGCTGAGGGGAGCAACGGGCAGCAGGAGAGGTCTGCACATCATGTGAAATCCTCACTTGGTGGCCAGGGATCAAACTGGCACTGCAGAGGCTGTGGGCAGCTTCACATCCCAGCGCTCAACCGCTGCGCCACTGGGAGGCCCTATTTCTGGGCTTTCTATTTGGTTCTGTTGGTCTCTGTGTCTGTTTTTGTTCCAGTACCATACTGTTTTAATTATTATGTTTTGTAGTATATTTTGAAGTCTGGGAGTGTGATACCTTCATTGTCCTTTGTTTTAGTCAGGAGAGCTTTGGCTATTCCAGGTTTTTTGTGGCTCCATATGAATTTATCAATATTTGTTCTATTTGTTTGAAGAATATCATTGAAATTTTATTGGGATTGCATTGAATCTGTGAATTACTTTGGTAGGATGGCCACTTTAATAATGTTAATTCTTCCAATCCATGAGCAGGGGATGTCTTTCCATTTTTTTTTTTTTTTTTTTGTCATCTATTGCTCTTAATGTTTTTTACAATTTTCTTTGTATAGGTTCTTCACCTTCTTGTTAGGTTTATTCCCAAACATTTGATTTTTTGTTTTCAATTATAAAAGGAATGATTTTATTAATT
>NW_023605111.1:0-27904 GCF_014898055.3 Talpa occidentalis | reverse complement strand
ATCTTCTTGATCCAGTCATCTATTTTGGGGCATTTGGGTTGTTTCCATAGCTTAGCTATTGGAAACAGTGCTGCTATAAACATAGGAGTGCAGGTGCTCTTTGGAATTAATGTTTCTGGTGTCCTTTGGGTAAATACCTGGGAGCGGAATTGCTGGATCATATGGAAGCTCCATCTTTAGCAGGTTGGGGAATCTCCACACAGCTTTCCATACTGATTGACCAGTTTACACTCCCACCAGCAGTGCAGGAGAGATCCTTTTTCTCCACATCCTCGCCAACATTTGTTGTTGCTAGTTTTTTTAATATGTGTCATCTCACTGGTGTAAGATGGTATCTCCTTGTATTTTGATTTGCATTTCCCTGATACAAGTGATGTTGAACATTGTTTCATATCCTTTGGCCATTTGGCATTTCCATTTCCTCTTCAGAGAAGTTTCTTTTAGCTCTTCTGCCCATTTTTTTAAAGTGATTTTTTTTAAAGATTATTTATTTATACAAGCACTGGGTACAGTCAGAAGTGTGGGAGGTGAGAGAATTCACCAGAGCCGAGGGGGAGCAGACAGGCAGACTGATGAAATACACTGCTGAGGGGAGCAGTAGACATGGCAGGAGAGGTCTGTCGCACCAGGTGAGACCCTCGCCAGTGGCCGGATTAAACTGGCACTGTAGAAGCTGAGGGCAGCTTTGCAGCCCAGCACTAAACTGCTGCGCCACCAGGGGAGGCCCTCTTCTGCCCATTTTTTGACTGGATTATTTATTTTTGTTGAGCCTCATCAGCTCTTTGTAGATTTTTGTGATCAGTCAGTCCTTTACCATTAGTGTTGTGTGTAAAATTTTCTCCCAATTGGTGGGGTGTCTCTGTGTTTTGGTTGCGTTCTTTTGCTGTAATTTGATGTAGTCTCAGCTGTTTATCTTTGCCTTCACTATCACTGCTTTGGGTGATGTGTCTTTAAAGATTTTGCTGAGGTGTATGTCATGTAGTTTTTCACCTTTATTTCCTTCTATATATTTTATGGTTTCAGGTCTTATGTCTAGTTCTTTACTCCATTTTGAGTTGGTTTTTGTGCATGGTGTGAGGTAGTAGTCAAGCTTCATTGTTTGCATGTAGCAGCCCGGTTTTCCCAGCACCATTTATTGAACAAACTTTCTTTTTTTTTTTTTTAAATAATAAATTTTATTTTTATATTCCCCATACAATTGCACCCCCCCATTCTGACCCTAATCCCTCCCCTCCTGCCCCCCGCTCCCCAAAAAGTGTCTCTGGTTCATAATTTTTTGATTTTGATTTTCACTTTCTTATAGTTATTCATTTTCCTGGTCCCTTATTTAAGTTTTCTAGATTCCTGCTATGAGTGAGACCATCCGGTATTTTCTTTTTCTTTTTGGCTTATTTTGCTGAGCATGACCCTTCCCGCCATCCATGTTGCTGCAAATTGCATGTGTTTATCTTTTTTGAATGCTGAGTAATATTCCATGTGTATATGTACCACATCTTCTTGATCCAGTCATCTATGTTTGGGCATTTGGGCTGTTTCCAAAGCTTAGCTATTGTAAACAGTGCTGCTATAAACTAGGGGTGCAGGTGCTCTTTGGAATTGATGTTTTTGTGTCCTTTGGTAAATACCTAGGAGTGGAATTGCTGGATCATAGGGAAGCTCTATGTTAGTAGGTCCAGAAATCTCCACACAGCTCTCCATAGTGGTTGCAACCAGTTTGCACTCCCACCAACAGTGTAGAAGAGTTCCTTTTCTCCACACCCTCGCCAACATTTGTTGTTGCTAGTTTTTTTAATATGTGCCATTCTCACTGGTGTAAAATGGTATCTCATGGTAGTTTTGATTTGCATTTCCTGATTACAAGTGATGTTGAACATTTTTTCATAGGCCTGTTGGCCATTTGTATTTCCTCTTCAGAGAAGTTTTTTTTTAGCTCTTCTGCCCTTTTTGGACTGGATTATTTTTTTGAACAAACTTTCTTTGCTCCATTGCATAGTCTGCTCCTTTGTCAAAGATTATAAAGTTGACTGTAAATTTTTGGTTTATTTCTGGATTTTCTATTTTTTTCCATTGGTCCGTTTGTCTGTTCTTGTTCTAATGCCATGCAGTTTTCATTATTATGGCTTTGTATTATAGTTTGAAGTCTGGGAGTATATACCTCCATTCCCTTTTTTTTTTCAGGAGAGCTTTGGCTATTTGGGGTTTTTGGTGGCTCCATATGAATTTCCTCAATATTTGTTCTATTTCTTTGAAGAATGTCATTGAAATTTTTATTGGAATAGCATTGAATCTGTAAATTGCTTTGGTAGGATGGCCATTTTGATAATGTTAATTCTTTCCAACCCATGAGCAGGGATGTCTTTCATTTCTTTTTTTAAAAGAGCTTCTTTATAGTTTTTTTTTTTTTAATATTTATTACAAGAACCGGGGTACAGGCCAGATGTGCAGGAGGGTGAGAGGATTCACCAGAGTTAGAGTGGGGAGCAGAACAGGCAGACGAACCGAAATACACTGCTGAAGGGAGCTGTGGGCGAGACAGGAGAGGTCTGCCGTGCTATGTGGGTTGCTCCCCGGCTGATGGGCATTGAACTGGCAGTGCAGAGGCTGCAGACTGCTTCACAGCACTGTGCTCAACTACCTGCACCACCAGGGAGGCCCATCTTTCCATTTCTTTGTATCTTCTTCTATTTCTTTAACAGTGTTTTATAGTTTTCTTTGTATAGGTCCTTTGTGTTTATTCCCAAGTATTTGATTTTTTTTTGTTTTGATAATAAAAGGGATGGGTTTCTTGATTTCTTCTTCAGATTGATTGTGTATGAAGGCTAATGATTTTTGTGTTGATTTTGTATCCTGCTACTTACTAAATTGATTAATTAGTTTGATAGTTTTTCTGTGGAGTTTTTGGGTTCTCTCTATATATTATGATATCATCTGTGAATGTGACAGTTTAACTTCTTCCTTCCCTATTTGGAATCCTTGTATGTTTTTTCTCATCTTATTGCTCTGGCTAGGACTTCCAGTATTATATTGAAAAGCAGTGGTGAGAGTGGACATCCTGTCTTGTTCAGATCTTAGTGGAAATGCTTTTAACTTTTCACCATTGAGAATTGTATAGGCTATGGGCTTGTCATATATGGCATTTATGATGTTGAAGTATGTTCCTTGTATCCCGAGAATTTCAAGGGCCTTTATCATAAATGGGTGTTGTACTTGTCAAAAGTTTACTCAGCATCTATTGAAATTATCATATGGTTTTATATTTCTTTTGTTGATGTGTTGGATTACATTGATTTTTGGGTGTTGAATCATCCTTGTGTCTCTGGAATAAATCCTACCTGGTCATGGTGAATTATCTTATGGATATATTCCAACAGGGAAATTATAGCAAGACAAGCTTATATCAAGAAACAAACACTCAAATAAATAATCTAACATGCATCTAGAAGAACTAGAAAAAGAGTAACAGTAAAACCAAATGTCAATAGAAGCAAGGAAGGAAATAATAAAAAACAAGTATAAATGAGTTGAGACCAAATAAAATACAAAAAAAATCAATGAACTAAAATCTTTTCTTTGAGAAGTAAACAAAATTGACAAACTTAGCTAGACTCAGTAAGATAAAAAGAGAAAAGACAAAAACAGAATCAAAATGAAAGTGGAGAAAAGACAATGTATACCAAAAAAATACAATGAATCATAAAACATTACAATGAACATCTCTATGCCAACATATTGAATAACCTGGAGAAATGGATAAAATCTGAGAATCATACAACCTTCTGAGATTGAAATTATGAGATGGAAAACCATCAGTAGTAAGGAATAGAAAAAAAAATCATAAAACCTCCAAAAATCTAAATTTCTGGTGAATTCCATCACATACTCAAAGATTTAATATCTATAACTCTTACATTTTTCACAAATTGAAAGTTTCCCAATTCTTTTGATGAATGATATTCATCACCCTGATACAAAAACTAGGCAAGGATAGCCCAAAAAATTGAAAAGTAGTGGCTAATATCCCATGAACATAGTTGCAAAATTTCTTATAAATAGTAGCAAACCTAATTTAACAATAATTTAACCTAATTTAACAAATCCTTTAAAAAAGGATTTTTTATAGACTGCCTTTTTAAAAAAAAGATTTATTTATTATGCATGCAAGAGCTGGGGTGTAGGCCAGAGGTACAGGAGCACGAGAGGATTCACCAGAGATAGAATGGGGAGCAGAACAGGTGGATTGATTGAAATACAGTGCTGAGAGGAGCAGTGGGCAAGACAGGGGAGGTCTGCTGTGCCGTGTGGGTTAGCACCTTGACTGGTGATAGAAGTTGTGCTGCAGTGGCTGCAGATAGCTTCAGTGCTGAGACTTAACCCCTTGCACCACCAGAAAGTCCTTAAAAGGATCTTATACCATGATCAAGTGGGATTCATTTCGGGGATGCAAGTATGGTTTGCTATATATAAATCAATGTGATATATCATTCTAACAAAATAAAGGAGAATATATAATTCTATCAGCAGATGAAGAGAAAACATTTGACAAGATTCAGGAAAAAGAATCCTCAATAAAATGGGCATAAAAGTAATGTACCTAACATAGTAAAGTCCATATATAGAAAATCCATAATTAATATCAAATTCAATAGTGAGAAACTGACAGCTTTTATATTAAGATCATGAATAAGACAAGATGAGCACTCTCACCATACTATTCAACATAGTATTGGAAGTCCTAGCCCGACAATTAGGCAAGAAAAATAAATAAAATATATCTAAATCTGAAAGCAAGAAATAAAACTGTCATTACACAAAAACATTATTCTAAATGGATTAAAGACTCGAATACATATCTGAAATTATAAAATAAATAAAATATTCAGCAAGATCTTAACATCAACCTTGGTGATGTCCTGATGGTGTTGTTTCCAATAGAAACAGAAAAAAAGCTAAAACAAATGAGACTACATTAATCAAAAAAAGCTTCTTCCCAGAAATCATTGCCAAAACAAAGAGGCAACCTAATCAATAGGTGAAGATATCTGAAAATCTTATTTCCAACAAGTAATTAATACCCAATATATATAAACAATGCATGTGACTCTGCTCACCTTTTTAGTGGTTTGACCATGATGAACTGATTTATAATAAAAAAAAATGCTGATTATATATCACATCTTCTTGATCCAGTCATCTATTTTTGGGCATTTGGGCTGTTTCCAAAGCTTAGCTATTGTAAACAGTGCTGCTATAAACATAGGGGTGCAGGTGCTCTTTGGAATTGATGTTTCTGTGTCCTTTGGGTAAATACCTAGGAGTGGAATTGCTGGATCATATGGAAGCTCTATGTTTAGTAGGTCCAGAATTCTCCACACAACTCTCCATAGTGATTGGACCAGTTTACACTCCCACCAACAGTGCAGGAGAGATCCTTTATCTCCACATCCTCGCCAACATTTGTTGTTGCTAGTTTTTTTAGTATGTGCCATTCTCACTGGTATAAGATGGTATCTCATGGTAGTTTTGATTTGCATTTCCCTGATGACAAGTGATGTTGAACATTTTTTCATATACCTGTTGGCCATTTGCATTTCCTCTTCAGAGAAGTTTCTACACCATGGAATATTACTCAGCATTCAAAAAAGATAAACACATGCAATTTGCAGCAACATGGATGGCGCTGGAAGGGATCATGCTCAGCGAAATAAGCCAGAAAGAAAAAGAAAAATACCGGATGGTCTCACTCATAGCAGGAATCTAGAAAACTTAAATAAGGGACCAGGAAAATGAATAACTATAAGAAAGTGAAAATCAAAATCAACAAAAAACTATGAACCAGAGACACTCTATGGGGGGTGGGGTGTGGGGAGGGGAGGGATTGGGGTCAAAATAAGGGGATTGCAATTGTATGGGAATATAAAAATAAAATTTATTTAAAAATTGCTGATTAAAAAATGGGCAGTTGGAGAGGCAGACCTCTCCTGTTTCGCCCACTGCTCCCCTCAGCAGTGTATTTCGTCAGTTTGCATGTTCTGTTTCCCACTCTGTCTGTGGTGAATCCTCTCACCCTCCTGTGTATCTTGCCTGTACCCCGGTTCTTGTGTAAATAAATATTTTTAAAAAATGGGCAGAAGAGCTAAATAGATATTTTATCAAAAGAAGTACTGATAGCCAACAGAAAAGATGTTCATCGTTGCTTCTTACTAATAAAGTGCAGATCCAAACCACAATAATATACCACCTCACACCAGTTAGAATGGCCATTATTAAAGAGACAAGAAATAACAAGTGTTAGATAGGATATGTTAGTAGGGATATAAATTGGTGCAGCACCATGGAAACAGTATGAGAATCCTCAAAAAATTAGTGTTAGAAATACCATATGATCCAACTATTCCACTTCTATGTATCTAATTAAAAAATACAAAAGCACTAACTTAAGATATGCATACCTCTATTATCACAGGCCAATGTCTCTGATGAACATAGATGCAACCTAATGATATGAAAATAGCCTCAGGGTCTATTGCCAGATGAATGAATTAAAAAAAAATATATATATATATATACATAACACACACACACATATACACAGAGGAGTATTACTCAGCTATAAAAAAGATAAACTCGATTTATAGCTACATGGATGGATCTTTTGGAGATTATGCTTCGTGAGATAAGACAGATGGAGAAAGGGAAATACTATATATTTTATTCATATGTGTAAGACAAAATGAATGAACAAAATAAATGAAAGTATCTTTGGTTTATAATTAGCTCAAGGAATTTGTCTCAATGAAATATTTTGCAGCACAAGAATTCAGTACATAAATCTCCACATCAGGAGTTGTCTTTTACTGGAATTCAAATTCAATTTTGAATTTCTGGTCTTTTTATAAAGTGCATTTTATTAATTCATATAGAATAAATTATATCAAATCTTGATTAAAACCTTGGAGGAATTCACACTGTTTTCAGTAGTTTGACCAGGATGAGTTGATTTATTCCTGTAGTTGCTGAACCTCAACCACATCAATATACTTTCAAGTAGCTCAGCTATCAGGGTGGAACATTATTTTCCATGTTTCCCAGTAGCTTGATGCTATCCTCATCAGACATTTCCCAGTGAACTTGAAAGATTATCTACCTCAATAGCCACATTTTATGGGTATATGACTGAAGTGTTTTAGTAATTTGACCAGTTATTTGAGAATCTATGTCTTGTAACCCATGCAAAATGATCCAGATTCTGCTATTAGTACCTTTGTATTGCCACTTCCCCAAGCCATTCCCATTTCCCCAATTTCTGTATTTGCAGTTTCTATAGTGACTTTCCTACTCCATTCTTTGTTTTTCGAATCTCTTTTTCATATAATGTCCGCAACTAGAATACATAGTTAATCATAAACCATCTGTTATTTTTATTTTACAGATACTTCATTGTAAATAAGATGATATCTGAGCTTTATAATATGACCTTTAAGGCCAAGTATGGTCCAATCAAGGTGTAGGACATAGTTCATAAAATGTGTTTGATTTTCTAACCTCAGAATTTGGCTCAAATATCAAATAAAATGGTGTCAGTGTTTTTAGAATTATTTCCGCTGAAGAAAAAAAGACATTTCTATTTTAGAAATGGGAACTAAAAGTGCATTAATGCTAAAGACTGAGGCAATGGAAATGCTGGATATTAATAGGTGAGTTATCAAATGATAACCTTGATGTCCACCAGGAAAATGCTTTTTATTTTTTTTTAAGATTTATTTATTTATACAAGCACTGGGTACAGTCAGAAGCGTGGGAAGGTGAGAGAATTCACCAGAGCCAGA
The DNA here is from genome assembly GCF_014898055.3 of Talpa occidentalis. Lineage (NCBI taxonomy): Eukaryota > Metazoa > Chordata > Mammalia > Eulipotyphla > Talpidae > Talpa > Talpa occidentalis. The sequence continues at coordinate 20,078 of NW_023605111.1, read as the reverse complement.
GCGGGGAACAGAATAGACAGGCTGATGAAATACACTGCTGAGGGGAGCAGCGGGCGCAGCAGGAGAGGTCTGTGCGCCATGTGGGACCCTCGCTGGCCGCCGGAGATTGAAACGGCACTGCAGAGGCTGGGCAGCTTCGCAGCCCATTGCTCAACCGCTGCGCCACCAGGGGAGGCCCAGGAAAATGCTTGATTTTTAAAAATTACTTTAATTAGTAAACTAAGTAGGCAAATAACTTAGATTCTCTCACCTTCAAACATTTGGATGAAATTTTACATCTGTAGAATTACTGTTCCCTTTTTTTCTCTTCTCACACACATTCTGTGTAACAATTTGAGACCCAGACATAAATATGAATTAAGTATTTGAGGGTCTGGAGCTAGAATCAATAATTTAGAAATATAGCAGCATTGATCTGTTGTGGGATATTGCAGTTTTTCCTTCTTAGAAAAGATGCTTGAGACCCAAAACAGTTCTAGATTTTTGAGCAAGGAAATGATACCTATATGGGTTGCTAAACTAATGGCTAAGAACACCAACTGAGAGATTATCTGATATAACATCATACATACCCCAAGGTGAAGGGTACTATTCTTTGGCTAGGCAGGGATGGAATGTGGCCCTAGACATTGGTGCTATTTCTATTATTTCCTTTAAAACAACCCAATATATAATCTTCTATTATTTTAATTACTTAATTGCTTTTTGGTAATCATTAAGTCTGCTGAATGATATTTATGGCTAGAGAGATGTGAAATGAAACAGTATAAATTATGGATTTTTGGAATAAATGAGGTTCTAATTTTAAGTGCATGGTTTATGGTTTATATCACATAGATTCAATAAAGTATTTTGCCAATAAAATCTATAGATTAAGGTGAAAATAATTATGCATAGTGGCAGGAAATATGGTCTTGAGAAAAGAATTGTCTATTAATGGGGTTGTGCAAATCAAGGTCAAGTGAAGTGTGTCGGAGACTTTCAACTAAGAACTCTGTGGAGAGCAACTTCACCAAGAATGAACAGAAATGGTTCTTTGAAGACGTACACTCCGAAGTCATGGATACCCTTTTTATCTTGATATTTTAATTCGGCACATTGTCTCCCTCAGAGCCTGGTGGACCTGCTTGTTCTGCAGAGTGTAGATGACAGGGTTCAGCAGTGGGGTCACCACTGTGTTCACAAGGGCAGCCTCCCTGTTGGATTCCAACCTGCTCATTTGCTTTGGCTTCACATATATAAAGACGCAGCTGCCATACATCAGAGAGAGGACAATGAGGTGAGAAGAGCAGGTGGAGAAAGCTTTCTGTTGCTTCTTGGCTGATGGGAGATGCAGGATTGTGACTATTATCTTGCCATGTGCAATGACGGTTATGATGAGGGATGTCAGAAAGACCAAAAAAGCAAGGACAAAGGCCCAAATTTCAACAGACCTGATGTCAGAACAGGAGAGATGGATCAGGAGGCCAAGGTCACAGAAGAAATGAGGGATGACATTCGGGCCACAGAAGGATAACTGGGAAACCTCCACCACCAGACCAGTGATGAGAGTGAAACCTAATACACAGCAAGCAATGACCAGGAGGATGCAATTTTTCAAGTTCATGATGGTTGGGTAACGCAGAGGCTTGCAAATGGCCATGTACCGATCCAGAGACTTCACTGTCATGAGCAGGAAACCTGCTGCTCCCAGGAATAGTACAACAAAGCCTTGTATAAAACAGGCAACAAAGGAAATAGTTTGCCTGCCTAAGAGAAAGATGACCAGTAATTTAGGAATAACAGTACTTGTGAAGCAACACTCAAAGAAGGAGAAAATGCTGAGAAAGAAGTACATAGGCTTCTTGAGTTGGGAGTCAGCACAGGTGATGGTGACGATGACTGCATTGCCTGTAATGGATGCCAGGTATGCCAGCAGGTGCACCAGGAAGAGGACCTTTCCCAGATGCTAAACAGCAGGGAACCCCTCCAAGGTGAATTCTTGGACAGTGGTCCCATTCTTCATTTCCATGGGCATTTATTTCTACAACAGTCTCACCTGCTGGCCTTTACTGACAATAGACATCACTGGAATCACTAAGTTTTAGGAGCACAAGTCAAGTGAACGGATTACTGCTGGCAATGCACATAGCAAGTTGGTTCCTGTATCAGTGAGTGTTCTTGAATCCCAAAGTTTGTTCAGAGTTGATTCCTGAGTTAGATGAATCTGAATTTAATAGTTCGATATTTAGTTCTAACCCCTGAGAGAATGGTCATTTTTGACAAGTTAATGTTTGTGAACTTCATTTTCACTTTCTAAAATAAAAATGATAGAACATACCTGTTCATGTACCTGTTCACTTATGTGGCATGTGATGTTAATATTTCTATGTGTTCCTAATAGACTTAGTGTAATATTGTGATCATTAGGATGCACTTAAATATTGCATGATCAGTAGGCATGTCATTGAACTTGAATATCAATGAAACATTTTCTATTATTTATGATATGGTCCATTTACAAATAAACATAACATTAATATAAATAATACTCCCCTGGAATATCACTTTTCATACACACAAAGTTCCCATGGTCAAAATCATTATTAGTATTATTCTTGTGATCACCAGAACCCAATTATTTCTATCACTTGCCACAAAATCATGAGCTAGGTTGCTCCACCCCATCTTCTTACAGGAGTTATGTAGAGGTTAGGTCACACAGTTGAGACTTTAGGTATATGTGCCCAAATTCACAGCCCCTACTATTTTCAAATACTGTGACAAGTATTTTAAAAGCTATTCTTGATGATCTAACAACTTGAAGTGAAAGTGTCATGTTATCTTTCTTACTTTTTCTCTTCCCCAGTTAACTGATGAGTTACTGATCTATTCAATCACATTAACCTAAACAATGATGAACTTTAACACATTTTATAGAAGAGACAGACCACAGGTGTTGGGAGTTGCTCACACGTGTTATAACTTGTCAATCCAGGCTTGACTCTGTTCCTCCCAAGTCTATATTGACATGTAGGAGAGATGGGGAGTGAGAGGAGTTAACAAGTTTAGCTTAACAAAGAAGGCTATTCCAGGAACTTGGCACTGGCGGATTTATACTTCAAAGCTCAGTGGACATTGTCGTTACTTTGGTCACCTCAGTAAATCACTTCTTTTACTATGGCATTTGGTTTAAGCACCTCTATCCAAAACTGAAGGTCCCCAACATGCAGTGTTTCTTTTTCACTAATCCGCCATAGACCAACTTCTCTGAAGTGCTGCTCACGTAAACAACCTGCTCAGCCCTCAGTGGCACTGCCCACAGGGTACCAGAAGGAGCCTCTCCTGGTCCAGTGGTAGCAGTAGGTCTTCCATGTTACCACAGTGCCAGGCAAAAGATCACCTTAAAGGAGGCAGGGATTTTTCCTTTTGCAGCTATTCTCTTTAAAGAAATCTAGAGTTCTTCTGGCCTTATAGCAAGGAGAGGAAAGAGAGACTCACGTCTGAAAGTCTGTTGTTCCAGAGCAGGGTGAACATGCACATTCTCAGTGTCCCTGGCTGAAAGAGCCCCGCTTCAACAGCCCCAGGGGTCAAATTCCACACCAAGGCTATATGGCAGCCTTGACCACTGAAACCCCACAAAGAGCACAAAGAGCAAACCCACACTTCATTGCCCTAAATTTTGGGTACAAACTTGACTTTAGCACAAGTTAAGGGTGTGATGAGAGATGGCTCTGCCTCCCCCACGGGTAAAAGCCCATGCTGACAGGAAACATTGCTTCCATGTCCACACCAGCTCAGAGACAGGCAGATTCTTCTGAGTCAGCTGAGGGAGCTGTGGAGACAAGGCTCCTTAAGCGAAGACCTCCATTGTCTTGGGTGCATGTGCCCAAAGACACCACCTTACACCACCTCCCTCTACAATATCCTACCTTTCCTCTGGGAGAAGCATTCTTTTGCCACCGCATGACCGAAGAGAAACCCCTGACATGTATGTCTGAAGCCTCTGATATTTTCCCACCAGACTGTGTCCTATCACCAAGCAGGATACATACAAGCAGAGAGCAGAGGGCCAGGGCTCCCAAGCCTCATTAGAGGCTGAAGGGACAGGAGCAGAAATTAAGGCAGGGCTGGTGCCCTGGGGACAGCTAATTGGTCACCACTGAGAATAAGAGTTACCAGCACGACCCTTATGTTTCTCTTCCCAGCGTCAGCGGTGACATTCTTTCCCATTTGTCTACGCTCTGCCAAGATTTTGCAAAGAAATTATAGGACCTAATTTCTCAAGGGTTTCTAAGTTCTCAATTTGAACGTTTATGTAATTGCAAGTACAAGTTCAGACTAAATTTTTTTTACTATGACCTGGCCTCAGTGTACACATCACAGGAGTTGAAAGAACAGATTTTTATCATGAGATAAAAATTTATCTCTCTGCTTTAGGCAGGCTGTTAGGAAGGAGATCAGTTTTGAGGAAGGAACTGTGGGAAGAACCTTTCTCTCTCAACCATTCATGCTTCCACCAACACCAATTTGTTTCACTGGATATGGAGGAAGGGGCAGTGTGGCAGCACGAGGCGCCTTTCTCAGTCTAACTGAGAGGCACTCTCAGTGTGGGACTGTGTGTCCTCGGGGTCACAATGCCTCACCTTTCTACATCAGGCTGCTGAGGACGAGACACATCCAGTCAAAAATAGAGGCACTAGAAGGGCTGAGATCTGTCTTCTTACTCACACCTTGTTTGTGTCTGTGTTTTGAAAACACAAATCCAATCAACCTCCTTACACCAAGTAGATGTGTATGGAGGTTCTTACACATCTCATTCCTAGATATCCTGAAATAAGAGTTCAGGACTTCTGAACACTTCCTGTTCCTTGTGGGCACTGAGGGTGCAAAGTGCTTCTATGTTAAGGGAGCCCCAGAATGTTAGCATCTGGGTTTTCGGATGATGCTTCCATCATCCATCATCCACTGCTCTCCTGTTAATATTTTCACATTCTTAACCCTGCACTTATGGCCTTTGCCAAATGGTAGTCCCTGTACTCTTAGTCTGTATCTCTATTTCTTCTGTGGTAGAGAGGCCATAGTAGCTGCTACACTTTCTTGTGGTACATCTTTGTACTTTAAGGGAGAAACACAAATCTTACATTCTTCTGAAAGGTATGGAACAAGTTAATACAGCCAAGAATTTTAAGGCAAAAAGAATTACTGAGAAAAAGGAGCCTATTTCATAGGCCAAAGGAATCAGTCCACCTGGAGGGCACAGCAATTCTCAATCTGTACCCACCAAATAATATAGCTTCCAAATAGAGAAAGTAATAAACTCAAAGAAACCACAAAAGCACAATTAAAGTGGGAGACTACAATAAACTTCTCTCAATAATCAACAAAATAATCTGAAAGGGATACAGAGTAAAGATATAGAAATTCTGACATATTTGACTCACAAACATGACCCAGTTGGTGTGTCTAGAACCCTCTATTCAGCAACAAAATACAAATAAGGCCTCCACGTACATTGGACACTCACCCAAACTGGTCATTTTCGGAGTATAAAGTAAGTCGCAACACGTTTAAATGCTACAAATTATTCTAAGAAAGCTGGCTAGCCACCATTCGTACAGGAAACTCTGGTCGTAAATGTATGTATTAGAGAAGAAACACAACGGAAAATTATGGTTTTTTTGCTTACATCTAAATAAACTAAGAAAAATAAATCAAACTAAAAGGAGGAAAGAAAAAATAAAGCCAATAGAATCCATGACATAAAAACTAAATGCATTCTGATTGCGTATGTAAGAAGTCAGACATCGCTCCTCTGTTCTAACAAGTAAAAAGCTAAACAGACAGAAAAAGCAAACCAAAACTCTTCTCGGATTTGGATTTGTGTGAGGGAAGAACACAAGATAAGCTTGTCTGCAAGCTTCATGGGCAGGAGCACATAGGTGACAGCACTCACCAGAGGAGACTCACAGAGGACGCCTCTTGAGAGCCAGGACAGGTTGCTGTGCGGCTTGAGGAATTGCTGAGGCTCCATGTGAACAACCCCGAAGTTAATGTCAAGGAGACCCAGCCACAGAGAGGCTCCCTAGATAATGTGGGATTTAATGCCCAGGAGCTCGACCAAGTTCTCACAGTAACTTGCCCAGGAGCTTGTGCTTCTGGCAGGAGATGGCTGAAGGAACCATTTTGAAATAAGCCAGCGTGTCTTCTCTTCTTAATAAGGTGCATGCAGGGGAAATTAATTAACCAGAGCCTAACCTGTTAGGTAAATCAGAACTTAACTCACCTGGGAGATGGAGGGCTCCCGCTGGCTCTATCCATCCTGCCAACCTGTGTGGGGGGCAGAAGAAAACCTGAGGAACAATTAGGAAATCCACACTCCAGAGGCGCAGGCTCAGTAAACTAGGGGGCTCGAGTCATAAGACTGTAGAATGTGCCTCTTCCTGACACCTCACTGCCGCTTTATTACAGGCATATCTATAGCACCTCCTTTTACCAGTGGCGGGGTGTAGGGTAAGTAAAGTATCAGGCTTTTCCGCCCTCCCGCCATTAGATTAAATGCATGCCTGATGGCGGGCACCTGGAGTAGGGTGTGGGCACACGTAGATGGCATATACCTGGGCTAAGACTGGGCTTGTAAGTGCGGAGTCATGGGGACGCCAGCAGAAGGAATAAGAGAAGATAGCAAAGAAGCAGAGGCCACGAGAGAATGCTGGAGAGCCCAGAAAGAGTGAAGACTTGCTGGGGGCTAGGAGACCTGCCAGCCTCCTGGCCTCTCGGCCCCTCCCACCCCCCACTCCTCTATGGGGAGTGGGGGGCGGGGAGGGGAGGGATTGGGGTCAAAATAAGGGGATTGCAATTGTATGGGGAATATAAAATAAAATATATTTTAAAAAAAAAGCTGCTATTGTTATCCTCCCCACGGGTCTCACCCACGTCTGTGTCACCCAGTCCATGACCAAAAGGCAAGCGCAGTTTCTTCACCTGTCTGTCTCCTCCATGTGCCTCCTCCCGGTCTCCTTCTGACTCTCCATCCTTCTTCCTTCCTTCCTCCGTTCCCTCTGCAGCTTCTTCTCCCTGCTCAGCTGCATCCTCCTTTGGGTGGGGCAGGAAACCTGAAATCCCCTTTCCTGGGGACCACCCTGTTACAGGAGGAGACATCCAAATACTGAGAAGACTGTCCTGTCCCCTGATTCAGCAGTAAAGGCATGAGAAATTTACTGAAGGCTCCAAAATTATCTTTTCATCTAGGAGAACTGACAATGAACTTACCCAGCCTGGGATTGTTGCAAAACACCGGTGTAGCATGTTTGGCTCTCAGGAAGAAATAAGCTCATTCATTATTAAAGGCACACCAAAAACAAACAAAAAAACCAACCCCCCCCCCCCCACAATTTGAAGAGACAAGAGCGCGTCAGCACCACACATGGAAGGGATGTTGCTATTATCACATTTGGAATTTGAAACAACAATGATTAATATAGAAAGGGATCTTTTGGGTAAATTAGGCATCATGTGAAAACAATTGGGTAACGTAAGCAGAGACGGAAATTCTAAGAGAGATCTATCTACAAAGAGGTGCTAAAGATAAAAACAGTGTTAAGAGCAATGAAGAATGCCTTTGATGATCATTGGTAGACTGGACACAGCTGAGGAAAAATCTTGTTCTTTTAAAACTGATATCTAAATTACAGCAGAAATGGAAGTCATATTCAAAATGATGCTTGCATTTTCAAAGACAATTTACAGAATCCCAACTGACTTTAAAGAGTGGCTCAAGTTTTTAACATTTTAAATATAGTATTTTATTTAAAAAATTATTTATATATATTTTACATCATTGTTCATTTTAAAACAATATTAGCTTTCTTTTCTCAGGTGTAGCCCCCATTTTCAAATATAATGTAGGGGAGGAGGCAAAGCCTACGGGTTTGTTCTATTATATCGCCTTTGCTGCCACCTAGGGACAGTTGTAGGTAATGTAAAGAAATGTCAGAAGTTCTGAGTCCTGGACGATGAAGACCTGGGTGACTGAGTACTTTCATTTCCACTGTTCAGATAGTGCCCTTTTGGGTTGGAGGTATTTCAGATTTGCCTGGGATTTAATCTGCTGGTTTGCACCTGTGGTGTCACTTATTTGTCTCAAGAGCACTTACCAACCATGTTCCTGAATGTTGTACAAAGAAAAGGCAAACTGACTCCTGAAAATGGTGTGGTCCAACTATACAGCTCAGAGCAACACATCACTGCGACAATAGCAAAGAGTAAGAAATGTAGGAAGGTCCTGCTCTGCTGCAATTCTGGTGCATGAAAGACTGATGCTCTGAAAGTCTCCTCCTTGGGGTTGGGGGCTCCTTGCTTAGGTATTGACTCCCCAACTTGTTCATAACTTGTTATTGCTCATGTTCTTAATATTTCTGTGTATTTTATCTCCTCCTGATCTATTTGTCCCATGAAATCAGGAATAGTGTCCTACCTTCTATATCTGCAGCACCTTGCCCATCACTAATATTTACCAAGGGCTCGGTGGGCGTTGACCTTAAGATAATTGCTAATCATCCCTCCTTTCTTTCCTGCAAATCTCTCCTCCCTCTGCACCTGAAAAACTGTAGTGTTGATTCTTTGACTCTTTTGATCACTTTATTGCACTCTTTTTCTCAATTGTTTAATCTTCTGACAATCCTCTTTATAATACCTTAACTGGAAATACTATTTATCTCAGGAGTGATATTCAAAATAGATGTCAACAAATATGACAAAGGTCCTGTCCAATCACAAAGTGGACCCCAAATGTCTTAGATTAACCCATCAATTATAGAGGGAGGCCTATGGGACCCCTCGAGTCACAAGAACCTCTGATTCCTTAAATCCTTTTGTAGATTTTCTTCTTTCATTACTTCATTCATTCAAAAAATGTACTGTGCAAGGCTAATGACTTATGCAGTGAACAAGGATCTCCAAGAGAACAGATAGAAGGGTGGGAATGGCAGATGGGGAAAGAAAAGTTCTAGGTGGGACTCTACATCTAGGTGGACATAGTAGCTAGATGGGTCTAGAACTTTCCTGAATTAATTTACCTTTTCCCACTAATCTTTCTATAGTTCCCTCTTGGCACTTCTTCATTTAAACATTGTTAAATGTTTAAATTAAGAATGTTAAATTAAACAAGAATGTCTACTATAAGCCAGGAGCTCAAAGACTACCAGGTGAGGAAGTGAGAATGAAATATAAACCATTACAAGTCAAGTTTAGAGCCTCTAGGGAAGATTCAAGGTCAACTTCCTGGAGGTATAGCTCTCAGAATTGATACTGGTTAAAACAGAATAAGCAAAAATAAAGAGCAATTTGGAGTTGTCATTCAGTGTGGGGCAGGGGCTGAAGAGAGGTAAAGAACTGTGGTCCAAGGCAAGAGGTAAAGTCTTGTAGGTCTAATTTACCAAGTGGGTCTCTTCTGGAGTCATTTTCTGCCAGGAACATGGACATTATTTCTCACTGAATCATCACCTAACCTATGCTCTGCCAGACTTCCACACCCTATTATCAAAATGTTTCACTCTTAAGGTTGATAATTAAGGCAGTCCTAGAGATCCATTCCCACCTTAGCTTTATGCCAGCACATCACTATGCTTGTTATGGGTTATAGCAATGGTTCTCAAATTGTGTCCTAAGAGCCTGTTAAACATGAAAATTATCTGACTACAGCTCACTTACTGAGAAAGCAATTCTGAAAGTGGGCCCCAACATGTTTTAACTATTGAGAAGCACTGGGTCAGAGTACCCTATGCTTGCTTTACTATAGTTTTTGTTCTTTCACTCGACTACCCATTTAATTTGTTTCATTTCTACCACATGTATTAAATGATTAAATAAATGATTCTGGAAGGCAAGGATTTTTTTTTAACATATCGTATAGGGTTTAAAAAATTTCTATAATACTTAAAAAAAAACCCAACAACCCTGTAGTTCATCTCCAAATCTTCCCACCCTCCCTCACCCCCCCAAAAAAAAAAACATTTAAGTATCGTATAAGTCTGTTAAAATAATAGAATTCAATTTGGTAAACCTAAGTTATCATAGAAATGCAGCAGAATATTGAGGGGCAGTATATCTTCATATGAGACTATTCAAAGAGACAATGCCTATTAGGCTCATATTCTACTTTTCCTCTACTACTAGAACACTACTTGTTGTAACACTACTTGTTCTTATAGTGGAACATATCCTTTAATTCATTAATTTAAAGCAGTTACAATTTCTCTCTCGCCTAAGCTGCCCATAAAAGTCTGCAACACCATGTTAATTACTAATGTAGGTGACCGTAAATGTTAGTGACCTATTTGCTCTGGTTTCATGGCTCTAGGAAGAAATGTAAACCACAAACTGAAAATACACTAAAGTACAGAGTATTTGCTTTATTTTTACAGAAAATATGAAAGTCTATTTAGGATCAAAATGTTAATCATGAAATCAACAATATACAGAGGTTTTTCTGTTGCAAGACCCTGTGATTACTGCCAAATTGGTGAATTCATTAAATTTAAAAGTGGTGTTGGTTCCAGTCAGAAACTACTACAGACCCAAGCTGTGATAAAGAACACTGATAGGTAGATCCTCTAAATGATCCCATAGCCACGCCTCCGCTACAAATAATTTGGACCCAAGAGATCAAAGTTCAAATCTTTTGTAAAAGTAACAGCAATCACCTCACTTCATTTCACAAAATGGTGAATCTGTTGGACGAACCTGCCATCAAGGTCATGTTCCATAAGAATGCACTCAAATGTAGGAGGGAGGCAAAGTTCAAAATGCAGGTAAAAACAGTCAGTCTTCCAAAAACTGTGATTTGTGATGTTACCCTAATCATTAAGACAATTTTCTGGCAGAAAAATAAAGAGAAAGCAGTAGTATACAAAATATTACATTTTTTAAATTTTATGGATAAAATTTTATGGATGTAATTAATATAGCAGGAACTGGTATGATTTAAACATAGATACCAAAAGGGCAGAACATTAACATTTAACAGCAATAAAACCTGAGCTGGAGGTTGATCAGAATGACACCTGGCACTGTTCTGAAGGAAGTTAAGAAACATGTCTGCTTGATTTCATAATTTATAAAACTGAGAAAAAGTTAAGGAAAATGTCAAAGGAACTGCAATGCACTGAACTTGACTTAAATGACTTGCTGTTGACAAACCTTTGTTTTCAATAACCATGGTTACCTAAAGGTCTCAAAAGGGAAGGCGGGGAAACATGTAAATTGTGGATTTTTAATTAGCAAGTTGAGACTACTTAGGTAAAATAGGGTTTAATTATTTATTCACATAGATCTAAGAGGCTAAGTGAGTTTGTCAGAGCACAAAGGTAAAAGCAGGGGCTGGAGTAACATAATCCATCCCAGCTGCTGGAAAACAAGTGACACATCATAACATCATTACAAAAAACAGAACTAGTGGTGTTAATTCAGTTCTCACTTTGGCATCCAGAGTTTCCCAAACACTTTGGTGAAAACCTCAAATTCTACTATGTTAATAACTACCCATAAACAGAAGGGAAGAAACAAAAGAAAGCTAACAGTGGTGGGCCTTGATTATAAAATCTGCATACATGATTACTCATTAACATGAGTACATTTTAGTACCTTGAATCTTGAGTCTTACTCAGAAACCAATGGTTAATATTCTACAAAACTTTACATACAATCTCATCTGCTGCAGAGTTCCAAAAACTAATGGAATTAATTTCTTCTCCCTAATTAAGCCTCCCACAGTCCCAAATCTAAGCCAGTCATTGGTATTACTACATCATTACACGTGTGTCATCCAAACATGATTGTTTCTCAAAATGATGGCAGGAAACAACTTCAAAGGAGGTCAAGATTTTACATTTTCTCAAACATATTTTTAGTTGTTTGTACTCCATGGTATATAAAAAAGAAATGGTAACAGTCGGACTCATGTAATTCTTTTCAGTCCAATGTCATTAAACTTGCCAAGTTTGCATGCTACGAAAGGACACAGTATTTAAGTGTTCTACTATAAAGTATTTTCAGGTCTCAGAGATTGCTTTTATTTTTTATGTTGTTGTTTTTCTTTAGGAGGATCAAAGCAGTGCCCTTTACTTAACGGAGGCCAGCCACTGACTTCCTTCCTGTACCAGCTTTCCATGATGACACTAAATGAGTTTTTGCCCTAATATTTTTGCCCCGGGTTTTACGAGGTTTCTCTTCTTTGTGCACCTTTGTGTGTTGCCTAAGGTGAGAGCTCTGACTAAAACATTTGCCACATTCACTGCACTGGTAGGGCTTCTCCCCTGTGTGGGTTCTCTGATGCTGAATAAGGTGGGAACTTTGGCTGAAGCATCGGCCACACTCATCACACTGATAGGGTTTTTCTCCAGTATGAATTCTCTGGTGCTGAATGAGATTTGAGCTCTGTTTAAACCTTTCTCCGCACTCATCACATTTATAGGGTTTTTCCCCAGTATGGATCCGACGGTGTTGAATGAGATTAGAACTCTGAAAGAAACTTTTCCCACAATCAGCACATTTATGGGATTTCTTTCCAGTATGGATCTTCTGGTGTTGAAAAAGAGTTGAGCTCTGACTGAAACTCTTCTCACATTCAATACACTTATAAGGCTTCTCATCCAAACTTCTTCTCAGTCTGCTCAAGCTCGAGTCAAATCGAACAGTCATTCCCCATTTTTGCCGCTGGCGCCCTGTTTTGACCTGATTCCCATAAGGTTTTCCTTGGCTTGAGCGCCTAGAAATAGCTCCCTTCGGTTTTCCTAACCGCATGGTGAAATCAATTGTATTCTTCAGAGACTCTTCTTCTGAATTAATATTTCACTTCCTGCAGCTGCACGGATCAGAATTTTCTGTGTATAGAAGGAAAAAAATGAAAAAAAAAAAAGATTTTTAATTATTCAACTTTAGTATCTCTTTAATCCATCAAAATTGCATCTACAATTAAATTAAAAATGTGCTCAATATTTCTGAAAACAAAGTGGGTCCTGGGACAAATAAGACCTGCAAAGTAATTCTAATAATCCTAGAGGTTAAACTTAACAAATGAGTATCACCTAGTTTTGACCAAATTTACCTTTGGGGTTTCGTTTATTGATATAGGACAAAAACCCAAAATTGGTAAAGTGAAATCTAAGTTTTTATTGGTGATTATCGAATGAATATGTAATTCTGAAGTATTAAAAATTGGTGACAATATACTATCTTAATGGGAATAGAATAATTCAAATGACAAAATTTATGTTATAAACTATGATCATGTTTTAAGACTTCTAAGTTAAACTTCTCCCTTATTGGTGATCATTTAATTAAGGAGTCCAAATTAGTAAGAAAATGACAACTCATACTTCAATAATGAATATTCCTGTTATCTTTATTTAGTCATTCTACTTTCACAGATATAGCTTACACTTTAACATTGTAGCAACATTTATTTTGAGAGTAGGGATGCTGTATAAGAAGTGTCTGGGAGACTATTCAATAAATGCCAAGTGAGAAAATGTCAATGGAGAGTTGCTTGTTATTTGTTTATTTTTTAAGGTTCTAATGATACAAGAAAGAGGACACGTTTTTGAAAACTTGAAACAAGAGGACCATTTCTGGAGATAGAAAAATTGACCAGGAAGTCTTATTGGACAGCAGAATGAAACTGAGTAGGAAAAAATGTGGTAGGTAGGATACCAAAAAAGAAGGAAAAAAAACAAGTTTACAAGTAAAAATAGAGCAAAATGTAAAAATACACAAATGCTGCAAAAACTCAACACTTCAAATAAATTTCATTTATTTACTTATGAAGCTAAAAAAAAAATGGCCATAAACAAACATGCCTGAAAATCCAAGTTGGTGACAAGTGGGAGAAGCTATGACTGCAAAAATAACAAAATTATTGGAACTATTTTCCATGCCTTGTGTCAAGAAGCAGCATTAAGATGGTAATAATTACTCTGGGTTTCTGCAAATGACTGAAAACACAAATTACATCATTGTTTTTGTCTTTCCAGCATCTGTATAATTGAGACTACCGGGCTGCCAGTGCTAAGGACTTTATCTGGCTATCTAATAACAATATCTGCTGTAATTATGGTTAAGTATTAAAAAAAGCAAACTGCACACAACACAAAACTAGAGACAGCATTACTCATTCTTTCAGTAAATATTTATAGAACATCTGTTACAAAAAGGCATTTGTTAGCTACATGGTGTTGTAGTTCAAAAAAAAAAAAACTATTAATAGTAATTATGTACTTTAAAAAACACCATTTATTCTTTAACAGTATCCAAGTCAGACATGGTAGGAAACTCAATGTCTAACCCGAGATCACTACCAATGTAGTGTTCAATCCCGTGTGACTGTGTGTATTCCACAGGTAAAGAGTGGCAGGGCCCATTAGGAAGGGTTCTCAACCCGAGCAGCCTGGCCCCAGAGCCTGTTCGCTATGAGACAGAACTGACCCCAGCCACAGCGCCCAACACCCCCACCAGACCAGTGCACCCTTACAGGGTTGGTGTACCGGTTAAGGTTAAAGTAAACTTGACAGCAACCATGGAGAGCTGTGTGGAGATTCCTCAACCTGCTAAAGATGGAGCTTCCATAGATCCATTATTTCCACTCCTAGGTATTTACCTAAAGGACACAGAAACATTAATTCCAAAGGGCACCTGCACCCCTATGTTTATAGCAGCACTATTTACAATAGCTAAGCTTTGGAAACAACCCAAATGCCCAAAAATAGATGACTGGCTCAAGAAGATGTGGTACATATATACCATGGAATATTACTCAGCATTCAAAAAAGATAAACACATGCAATTTGCAGCAACATGGATGGCGCTGGAAGGGATCATGCTCAGCGAAATAAGCCAGAAAGAAAAAGAAAAATACCGGATGGTCTCACTCATAGCAGGAATCTAGAAAACCTAAATAAGGGACCAGGAAAAAGACTATAATAAAGTAAAAAAAATCAACAAGCAACTACAAACTAGAGACACAGGGGGTGGGGGATGAGGGATTAGGGTCAAAATAAGGGGGGGTGGTGGAAATTGTATGGGGACTATAACCAAAATGAAAAACCATACATTTTGCAAAAATGAAAAATGATGTAAAAAATATATAAAATTAAAAAAATCATAAGTTAAAAAAAAAACCAAAACATTGTTGGCAGCCCAACAGCTTGAGAACTATAAATAAGACATTGTAAACATGTACTATTGTTAACACCTAAATAATTAAAAAACTAGTTTTATCATTTTGGGGGGAAAAAAAAGTAAACTTGACAGGAGCGACTGGCGGTGCCAACCCGCACAAACGGAACGTGCCTCGGTTTCCTCACACACAGAACTGGGGTAACGAAGCTGCTACTATCGGGGTGCTAGCAGCTCAGCAGCCCCGGACAGCCCAGAAGCACCTCGGCGAGCGGCCCGTGCGCCCCACGAGGGCTGGCGCTGGGCCTCACCGCCCGGCCCGGCGCCCCCGCGGCCCCAAGTCGCCGGGGCCCCCGTTCTGCACCCCTGGGGTCTCCGGCCGCCGCCGCTCCTCGGTCCCGCCGACCGCGCCGCTCCCCGCCCGCGGCCCGGCCCGGCGCGGGGCCCTCCCGGTGGCGGAGGCCCGAGGCCGCGCCCGCCACGCCCGGGCCCGGGCGAGGCCGCCCCGCTGCGGCCAGCTCGCGCCCGCGAGGGCCTCCCGCGCCCGCCGCGCGCCGGGCCCACTCACCGCGCCCGCCGGCCGCCGCCTCGCTCCCCGCGCGGCTCCCCTCGCGCCACCGGAAGTGCGGACCGTGCGGCGGGCGGGCGGCGCTCGGTCGCTCTAGGAACGTGGCGGAGCGACCCTCTATGGTCCCGGGCCGGCGGAGCGGAGGAACTCCGTTTCTACTTCCCGCCCCTCAGAAGCCGTCCTGTGAGCCCCCAGGACCTCAAGACCGGTGGCCACCACCCTTTGTAATGGAGGAGCGGCCTACAGAGCCAGCAAACCTCGGCTGGTGTCAACCACGGCTTTTGAAAAGATACACCAGCCCTCCCACCCTGAAGCACCCTTTGCCACTAATGTGAGCGCCTGTTATAAAAAGCTACTTTTGGGGACTCTCACCTGTACCTGATAGTTTTCATGAGTCCCCTTGTCTAGTCATCACCAAAAAGCCCCTGAAAGATAGGAATGATCACACTCATTGAGCAGACAAGGAAACCAAGGCTTTGAAATGTTGTTCAGTTTCATGCAGTGTTAAGTGGATGATCAAGGGCCAGGAAAGGTTGTTTTCACCTCTAAAGTCTCTTGATCCAATTGATTACTCAGCCATATTTGCATGTGTGATGGACACTAGACCTAACCTAACCTCAAAGGAACTTCTGGTACTCATATGACCTGTTTCCTAACAGTCTTCATCCCAGCAATTGGTGACAACTCCCAGCTTTCCAGTTGCTTGGGGCAAAAATCTTGATGTCATAAAGCCCAAATCCAGCCCACCAGCAATTCTCATGGTTCTATCATCAAAATATATCCAGAATCAAGACGCTTTCAACACCTCTACTGCTATAACCTCCTACACCAAGCCTCTGTCATCTCCTGTATGGATTGTATTGGCTGCCTCACTTCTCTCCCAGAGCCTGCTCATAGCCTCAGAGTGATTCTCTTATGACACAAGATAAGTCTTCTCACCACAGCCTTCTCATTTTATTAGTGCAAAAATCCTCACAGTGGTACACAAAGACTTCGTGATATCTTTCTTGTTCATTGTTCTGTCTGCAGTGCTAAGAACAATGCTCAGCAGGTAGCAGACACTCAGAAAATGTTTGTCAAATGAATAAATTTGTAAGATATCCCATTGTATACGAAGTGCTTTTACATCTATCCTCTCTGGTCTGGTCATTCACCTTTAATATGGTCTCATGAATCAGGGATCATATACCTTGTAGATCAAGACATACTACAAGTATGTCTTATAGTAAAGTGAGACTGAGAGAGGGAGGCTTGCCTGATATAACAGAGAGTTGATGGCGGAGCCCAGACTAGATCAAAGATTCAGAACTCAAGGTGGAGCTTTCTGCTGTGCAAGATGGTATGACTAAGGACTAACAAAGATGTCAATTTAATAATCCAGACTATAACTGGATTTTTGTAAAGAATAAATGAGATACTGAAAAGCACTTAGCACAATTAATAACATAAGATATGTGAACCAATGTTATTACTTTTACTATTAAATTATTATCACAAAGTTTTTGATGCTGGTGGTTAGAGGGAATAGGAGTAGGGAGGGGTCATGACCAGAGATGGTTCAGGGTAAGTTTCAGGAGCAAAATGACCTGCTGAGACTGCTTTCTCGATGTACATTAAAATAAGAAAAAAAAAATTCAGAAACATTTTTAAAAGTTTAAAGTTTATAAACTACCCCTTTCCATGTCACACACCAGATCGATTATCCCTTTTTCCTGTACTGAAAATAAACTAGGCGAGGTATGGAAGACCTAGAGTTGTGTTGATTAGCAAGGTAGAAAATTATCTGGATAAAGAAAGATGAGTTTTTAAAAGGAAAGAAATGAAAGTCAGTAAACGAAGGGGTGGACCAAGCATGGGTAGGAGGTAAGATACAGAGGTAAGAGACAGAAACAGAGCTAGGATGAGGATAAGGAGGAAGAATAAAAGGGAAAAGGGGGTGAAGAGGAGGGAAAACAGGCAGAGTTTGATGCCCTCAATATATTTATTAGTATAACAATAGTCAACACTACTGAATGCTTATGTGTCAGACACTGTTTGAAGCACTTATATCTCACCCATTGTTCCTGTGGTTTGATTTTTTCTGAGCTTTACTCTGCCCTGCTCTGGCTTTGCACCCCTTGACTACTGCTGTGGGAATTTCAGTGCTTCCCAGTGTATGACAGTCTTTTTTTTTTTTTTAAGAAGATTTATTTATTTATGCATACAAGAACTGGGGCACAGGCCAGAGATATGGGGGGTGAGAGGATTCACCAGAGACAGAGTGGGGAGCAGAACAGGCAGACTGACTGAAACACACTGCTGAGGGAAGCAGCGGGTGAGACAGGAGAGGTCTACTGCACCATGTGGGTTTCTCACCAGCCAGGGATCGAACTCGTGTTGCAGAGGCCACAGATTGCTTCACAGTGCAGCACTTAACCCCCTGCACCACCTGGGAGGCCCCACCCAGTGTATGAAGTTCTACTCCATGAGGTTGACTTTATTTTATTTTTTTTTTTAAAGATTTATTTTATTTATTTATACAAGCACTGGGTACAGTCAGAAGCACGGGAGGGTGAGAGAATTCACCAGAGCCAGAGCGGGGAGCAGAGCAGGCAGAAGGACCGAAGTACACTGCTGAGGGGAGCAGCGGGCGGCAGGAGAGGTCTGCGCGCCATGTGGGACCCTCCTCCGGTGGCCGGGGAGCAGCCGGGGATCGAACCGGCGCTGCAGAGGCAGCGGGCAGCTTCGCAACCCAGCGTTCAACCGCTGCGCCACCGGGGAGGCCCCCATGAGGTTGACTTTAAAGTGAGTAGCCCTGGGTACTAGATGTGAGTGGACGTGAAGTACAGCATGTCCCAAAAGCCTCAGGTCACTATGTTTCTGCCACTGCTCTGTTCTTTCCTTCCGCCTCTAGGAAAACATGTCCCTAGTAGGTCTGCTCCTTCAACTTAGGGCTCAGCAGGAGAGAACACACGGAGCAGAGCTACCTACAGCCACCCCCAGTCAGATGAAACATGCCAGAGAAATAAATGCTTCTGGTGTAGCTACTGACATTTTTGTTGTTTATGAAGCAAAGCTAACCAATATATCTCCTAAATCTTAAGAGCTGTTATTATCCTTGTTTTGCAGATAAGAAAATGGAAGCAAGTAATTTGTCTAAGGTCACATATTCCTAAGTGCTGGAAGCCAGACAGTCGGGCTCCAGAGCCTATACTTTTAACCTCTACATAGAAGCATCTCACAAATGGAATTCCAGGTTATTTCTAGGCAAATTGTTGAAAATGTCACATGTGATATTTACAAAGCATAAAGTAGAAGGTGGGGAGAGAGAACGGATGATAGACAGTAAGGACAGGAAGACTATTTCCACTACCTGCTCCTAACAGCTATTCTTTCTGGGGAAACTGGACTAAGAGGGGTCAGACCCCTTAATGGCTGGGGCTTCTCTGGAATTCTACATCCTGTCTTATTTGAAGGCATCATTCCAGGAAGAGGTTTCTGGGTTGAGGAAAGCTCTGGCAAGATAATTCCTTTTGCTATGGCTTTGTCTTCTACCCACTCCCTCCTTCCCTCCCTCCCTCCCTGTGGACGGACACACACACAAACACACGCACACTCCATGGAAGACACTGCTTCAGCAAGGAGCATTACTGTCTTGAGTCTGCATTTGGCAAAAGTGCAAGGAGCACAGTCACGTGTGACCCAAGTGCAGTTAACACAAGTAACCCATCCCCCATAGAAGGGACCCTGAAAGATTCTGTCCCCCCAGCCTGAGACTTTGCTTTCTGTTCCTTTGAGTTCTTCAGGAAAGGAAAACTCTGGGAATTCCCACTCCAGGTTTGCAGAAAACATCTCTGCTCCAGGAGGAGCAGAGTTTACCCATCACACAGTAAGTCCGGGGCAGGTCAGCAGTGACTTTTCCCAGCCAATGGTAGCCACGGGGCTAGTACGGTATGTGCATTTGGCTGTCATTGTACTTGGATAGACTTGGCTCTGACTGCACTTGCTGCCTGAGGGACAGAGGGGAGGGGGGCTGCTGCCCACCAGGGCATCTGGCAAGGATGTCCTGCTCCCACTTTGCAGCTGCAGGGTGCCTGCATCCTGCCCACACTGGCCCCATTATGCATAGCCAACTCCTCCACAAATCACCTGGTCAGACTGGATAAGCCTCTTGTTTTGTTTCCCTGGGACTAAGGGGCCAGATGTGTCCTAGGTGACCCTGGACTTTATTTTGACAGTGGGAAGGTCTTTAATTCATTCTCTGGTAAACATTCCAAGCAGTAGCATATGGTATCACCACAGGAAAAACACGCTGTTTTTTCTAATTCCTCCTGTTAGTATGTTCTGGCAAACCACTCTGTTTTTCCAGAGTTGTCCTTAT
>NW_023605110.1:0-27925 GCF_014898055.3 Talpa occidentalis | reverse complement strand
GTCCATTAATTTCCCTAAAGCAGGAAGATTTCACTCATTACTAAGACAATATAACCACAATATGAATTTATTAAGGGTAATCTACATTACAATAATATAAGCATACAATTTAATTGGCAGCAAAAAATCAGGGATGTGAAGGAACCTTAACCTCCGGGCAAATGTAAAGAGCTGGTGTTGCAGAGCTCTCCATCCAGAGAGCCCAGGCATCATCCATCTGCAAAGAGGACGAGATGTCACTTTTCAGGGCAAGAGTTCCTAGTAACTGTCACTAAACTCTGGAAAAGGCTTCCAGGCTATTGCTGTCAAGTTCATAAGCTTTTTACATTGCCTCAATTTTTGCCACAGCCACAAATTTTATGTCACATTTCAGAGACATCTTATCAGGACCATCTCTTATTTTTTTTAAAAGATTTATTTATTCATGCATACGAGAACCGGGGTACAGGCCAGATGTGTGGGAGGGTGAGAGGATTCACCAGAGACAGAGTGGGAAAAGAACAGGCAAACTGACTGAAATACATTACTGAGGGGAGCAGTCGGGAGATAGGAGAGGTCTGCTGCGCCATATGAGTGTCTTTCCGGCCTGCCTGGATTGAACCTGCACTGCAGAGGTTGCTGACAGTTCACAGCGCTGCACTCAGCTGCCTGAGCCACTAGAGAGGCCCCCACCTGTTATTTTTAAGTGGGGTCTCACCAAATGGCCAGAATTTTATCTGACCCTAACCGGTCACAGGTTTATCAGTATCTTCAAAAACATGTAGTTGATAACTTAAATTGCTCTATCATAATTGTCCTCATCATTCCATCAGTAAAGGTCTGTACAAATTCCAAAAATGTTACATCTTGATCAATCATGATTACTACAATATCAATATATATGACTCACCCATTAATATGATGGTTATAAAGAAGAATTAGGTTTAAAAATAATGTAAGGAAAATGTTTATGGACAACACAGAATCACTTTTAGGATTTATTTCAGAACTACTGCACTTGTTCTAAAAATAAAACCCTAGGATTTGTTGATTATTTTATGCTATTGTTAGGGTTAATATCTACCACATAACCGCCAAAAAGCAGTTCATCAAACTGTTAATGAAAAATATTGATTCATATTCACCCTCAAAAGACAAAATATAGCAACCTGTCTAAATTATCCATGTAAGAATCTATTTTAATTTTACATAAATATTCTGATTGCAATAATGTAGAGCCTTTAAAGAGATTCAATAATATTTAAAAAATGAATAGTAGATGAAATTGGAAGTCCTACATTTTAACCATATTACTATTTATAAATTGATTTGCATCATTTAATCAGAAACCTTCACTTTTAAAACTTGTAGAATGATAATGAGTTGACTATCTGTATTTTTCTTAAAGAAAAACAAATGAGATCATGTGCATTTTAGTAACTAATAATCTACATTAAGTACTATATTTAACAGTGTTCATCTCACCCAAAACTAGAGTTTTAAATTGAAAAAATTATAACAAAATTTACTTATATATACCCCAGAAAATTAAATCATGCTTCAGTAAAACATGTTAGTATGTATGTATTTTTGAGAATTTTCACAAATACAATGTTTTTTTTTTTTTCTTTTAGGCCATATGGAAATAAATTCATAAAATTCATAACAAGTTCTATGTAATTTAGTTAGCTTTTTTTTCAATATTTTAGCAATACTTTCCCATGCTGCCACATTGGCTCTTAATTTTTCAAACAATTGTCTTTATTTTTTTTTCAAACAATTGTCTTTTTTTTTAAGATCTATTTATTTATTTATTTAATTAATTTGTACAACACTGGGTACAGTCAGAAGTGCAGGAGGGTGAGAGAATTCACCAGAGCCAGAGCGGGGAGCAGAGCAGGCAGAAGGACCTAAGTACACTGCTGAGGGGAGCAGTGGGCGGCAGGAGAGGTCTGCGCGCCATGTGGGACCCTCGCCCGGTGGCTGGGGTGCAGCCGGGGATCGAACCGGCACTGCAGAGGTTGTGGGCAGCTTCGCAACCCAGCGCTCAATCGCTGCGCCACCGGGGAGGCCCTCAAACAATTGTCTTTCATACTAGTTTGATATTTAAAAAATGTAGTTTTAATTCAAAGTGTTAGAAAGCTATAATTTTGTGTCTAATTTATAGATTGATATGCAGATATGAGAAGTCTTGTTAATTTTTGGCATATTTGTTCTACAGTTTTCCTCAACCTAATTTATGAGATTTAATATCATCTATACCAACTTATTAATAAATAATACAAATTAAAAACTTAAATTATTTAGTAGTTAATATCAATCTCTTGCACTGTCACCATTCACACGGTAGGGGTATACACAGTAAATTAATGTATTGCTGCTGCACTGACTACTATTATTCATAAGGTATTTTATCAGGAACTGTCATTCATTATCACATTTAACATTCACATAGAACTAGTGATAAAAATGCTGTTCTTCAAGGCTGAATGTTGTGGGTATTCGTTTTATTCTGTTTAAATGACAATGTTCTATGAATTAGATTAGTTGTTGCCTTTAGTAGTCTGATATTAAATGATGCAAAAATAAGTGTAATGGGAAGATATAGCCATGTCAGGAGAATATGATTTTTCTCTTTGAAGGTATGTGTGAGACAGGAGACTGAGTTTGAAAAGGTATAAAAGGGAAACCCAACATGCATTTCCTTTCAATCATCAAACTTTGTTCAGTTAATTAAAACATATACCTCTGCTATCAAAATAAAGGGATTTATTTTGAAAATATAAAGAAATTCTGAAAATATAGAATTAATAAGATGACATAATTTTAGTTACATAAGAAGTATTTATGAGCTAACTTGTAAAAATAAAATAAAACACATATAAAGGTGGTATTATTAACTGATTGTAAATAATTACAAAGTGAAATATTTATCAGAATAAGATTTTCTGTTTAATTGTGTCCCAGACAAAGTCGATCCAATTCCTTAAGTTTCTATTTTATTCATGAGAAATAATTCATAGACTACCCTATTGTGCTGTATTAACTGGAAAACAAAATTCCAAGAATTATTAGACAAAGATTTATGAGATAATCAAAGGCATGATAATCAATCAATCAATCAATCAATCTTACTCATGAGTAAGAACAAATCTAGTTTTAGAGCCAGAAACAATGAATCATCAGCATCAAGAAGGTAACTAATGTTGATTACAGGGGTATCTGTCTCTAAATTGTCCTGATTCTAAGATACCCTTTGCCAGAGGAGGGCTGTACAGGCACCAATCTCCTCTTCAAAGAGTGCACTCAGATGACTGATAATATATTTCTCATACAGAATTTGGGGCAATTCTCCAGATTCTTCTTAACCTTGAGTTTGCAGATATAAGCTATCCCTCTATATTCAAAGCTCACATTCCCGTGTTCTTGGAGAAAATTCAGAATCCAATCTGGGGAAGCCCTGGACTTGAAAAGGGATTTAAAAAAAAAAAAAAAAACACCTCAAAAATACAGCTAGATCGTGTTGACAATATCAAGACAGTACCATGGGACTAAATTCTTAGGATTTTTATGAGAAGCCTGAAAAATAATATTGGATAAGAAAGAATTTGTTAACCTGGTTGCAATTTCCAAATTTACAGGATTTAACAACCTCGAATGAACCAGAAGAGAGGTCAATGATACCATGGAAAGAATTATGGGCCAAACTTACTGTAGTCGAAATGTCTCAATTGCCACAAAGCATATACTATATGACAGAAAGATGTGTACTTGTTCAAATGGATGTTTTGTGTATGACTAGAAGACCCCAACAGAGATTATATGGCCCTAGAAATTGTAAGAAATGTGCTATACACTAAGGGTGTAAAAAACTTAAGAAGGGCACTAGCATCTTTAAAAAGGGTATTGAGACCACTTTTCTATAGGTTAAGTCTTGATGACAGAAAACTAATAGAATGTGAATTTTTTTGCTAGCTATTAGATGGTAGGACAACAAGTGACTAAGATTTTCCTCATAATTTTGTGGACTAGAGAGTCCAGGCAGAGTGAAATGAAAGAGAGATGCTGATAGGAACATTGCAATGTTTATATAAAAAAGAGATAACTACAAACTGCCAGTACATTATCACTATACATATAACTTAAAAATAGAATGCTAGTACCAAGAAAGACTGATTGTTGAGCCAATAAACCATGTATTTGTTAACCACAATCATAGGTGAATAAGAAAATTTAGAAATGTACCATTTAAATTTAGCATAATTCTGTTTTGTAACTTTAAATGCTATCATGATTCTAAAATACATTTTCTCACAATTTGTATGTAATTATTAAATTATTTACATTTGATTAGGCTGGTGTGGGTTGATACATTTCAAAATCATTAAAAAGCTATATATACACTGATTTAATTATTAATTTTGCATGTCTTAGACATTTCATTCTGTAATCTGTTTTATTTATTTATTTATTTATTTATTTATTTATTTTAGGATTTATTTATTTATTGATACAAGCACTGGGTACAGTCAGAAGCGCGGGAGGTTGACAGAATTCACCAGAGCCAGAACGGGTAACAGAACAGGCAGACTGACGAAATACACTGCTGAGGGGAGCAATGGGGGTGGGAGGAGAGGTCTGCTCACCATGTGGGACCCTCGCCAGTGGCCGGGGATCAAACCGGAGCTGCAGAGGCTGAGGGCAGCTTTGCAGCGCAGCATTCAACCACTGTGCCACCAGGGGAGGCCCCTGTAATCTGTTTTAAATGTTTCTTTGGGCAAGACACATCTTAGTAAAGAAAATATTCACATTTTAATGCTGTTTTGTAAATAACTTGATTTCATTCTAATCATTTTAACATTATTATTTTAAGAGGACATCTTTCATATAATAAGGTTGTAGTCCTTGTAATTACAATTAAGATATTATATTAACTAAGGATGTCAATAAAAATAAGAATACGTATTTTCATCTAATAATTTTCAACTTTTTTGGGTTATAGTTAATAGTCTAGAGCAAAATTACTACTCAGTCATAACCTTTGTGATAAAAATATTTTTAATCACACAACTTGTTCAAAACAATTTAGTATAAATAACAATTAGAATACTCATAATCATGAAATTTTCTTTCCAATTTGTCAGATTTATATAACATGCTGGGGAAAAAATAAACATATGCTGTGCTCTCATAAACAAAGCAATTCTAGAGGAAATTGCTGCTTTAGGAGAAAACACAAACACAAGTTTTAAGTGTTATGTATAAAATCCAGGTATAATTATAAAAGTTTATAAAATAAAATGATGAAAAACATTATGTAGAATAAATCATGCTTAAAATAAGTAAAAATCAAATAGTACAGAAAATTGTACATATTATTGGGGATTAAACATTTGCCAAAATATCAACATAGTATAGAATAGACATTCTCTATAAACTTATAATAATTAAAAGAAAATATTATATTATGGATTTAAAGAGAACAAAATTATATCTGGTAAATATATAATTCTCTACATTTAAAAATGTTATATGTACTATTTGAAACTGCTTCATCTACAAATTTCAAATTCATGAACATAGTTGTGATGTGAAATAAATATAAATAAATAAATCATTAAAAATATGTACTTAGTGGGAATGAAGATGTGACTACAGAACCATTAGAGTTTTAAAATTTTGTTTCCTTGCTAAAAACCAAAAGCTTAGCTCTCTGGCTCAACACAGGGAATGAAGCACAGTTGCTTAAGTTCTTTCTTTCAGGGTTTTCTTCTGAAAACTGTCCACTGGGATTGTTCCCTGTTAAATAAAGTGCATTTCCAGCTAACTTTGGCAAGAATTCCACCCACTGATGTTTCATGGACTCCACTGCAGCTCCATGCCAAAGAGATCCAGGCACAGAAGACAACTCCCTTCATTCTATAGCTGTAACCTCCTGAAGGGGAGGTTGCTCAAAACTAGGTATAAAGTTAATCGGCATGCTTGGTATAAAGCTGAAGTGTGTGGGCTTACACTTCCTTGCTTTTCCTGCTTTCAACTTGCACCCAGGGTCTCAGCTCAGGCAGATGTAAGTAAACCTTTTATTAACTTTTCTTCTGTGTTTCTGCTTTTGAGTCTTAACCTGAGTTCTTAAGAGCACTGATGCGGACTCACACCTAGGACATACTGTTTCCTCTGCAAATGTAATCAGAAATGATTGAATGAGATTATAAAAGTCTCTTTGGTTGCTCTGTTTTTTTCCCTTCCTGTTACATGGAATATGCCATGACATTTGAAACTCCAGCAACCTTATTAGCCAGTGAGGTAATGGCTTGGGAGAATCATCCTCTGTGGTTCTAAAGTGTTCATATGGGGTCCTTCCTGGTGGCGCAAGGGGTTGGGACGCAGTCCGTGAAGTGGTCCACAGCCACTGCAGCACGAGTTCGATCCCCAGCCAGGGAGTAACCCACACGGCTCAGCAGACCTCTCCTGTCTCGCCCGCTGCTCTCCTTGGCACTGTGTTTCAGTCAAACTGCCTGTTCTGCTCCCCAATCTGTAGCTGGTGAATCCTCTCACACCCTGTACCTCTGGCCTACTCTGCAGCTCTTTTATGCATAAATAAATAAAATAAATCTTTAAAAAAATAATAAAATAAAATGTTCATATGACCTGAAGGGCAATCCATTGATTAACATCATTTTCCTCATATAAACTCACTCCACTCTTAGAAAATAATGGAATACAGAAAATGCATTAGATATATTTTTGCAGTATGTTTATTTTTTAATCTTAATATCATATTCACATGTGAACATTTGAAAACCATTATAATAGTATATTTTATAAAATATTTATTTCATTAGGTGTTATTATGTATAAAATAAGCAGATTTATTTTCATTGCAGGCATCATATTTTAATTTTTTAAATTTAATGATTGATAGGTATAATATGGAATGAATATCATTTTCTCAAAAAAGAATTTGGCTTCTTGTGAAAATGT
The DNA here is from genome assembly GCF_014898055.3 of Talpa occidentalis. Lineage (NCBI taxonomy): Eukaryota > Metazoa > Chordata > Mammalia > Eulipotyphla > Talpidae > Talpa > Talpa occidentalis. Next base: position 20,965 of record NW_023605110.1, on the reverse strand, counting down.
AACTCTGATGATTTATAATATCTAAAAGAAAGGACATTTCGTAAAGATAAATAACTTTTGTACCGGAAAAAACTTTTAGTGTAATCTAGTCTAATTTTTCTTTACAAATTAGGAAATTGAAGCTTAAAAAGAATGGCTGCGTTAGTTAGTATTCAGTAGTTTGTTTTAATTTTTAGGTTATCTTGTGATTAGCCAGACTAGAAATTAACTTAAAAGCAAAGTTAAAGGTTAAAAAGGTTGGTGTAATGTAGGTAATATAGAAAGTCTCAAAATGAAGAAAAAATAATAAAAAGATGACTAATGTAATAAGAAGCACAAATGACAAAATGCATATCACTATTGAATTCTGCATGTGATCATTTTGGGACATAAAATGCAAAATAAGTAACAGAGAAAGCTTCCAAAGAAACCATAATATATTGCATGAGACATTCAATTTCAGTTTAATCAAGGATATACTTAGGAATGAGACAATTTTAAGATAGCATACAGCATTTTACAATTCATGATATAATACTTATTTCATTCTAGGCTTTTAGATTTTCTTTGTCAATTAAATGAGAAACCTTTTAGATTACATTTATAAATCCTATGTCTATAGCTAAAAGTCACTTCTTTTCTTAAGGTGTCACTAGAATCTTTCATGCACTTGACATCTATTGATCTCATCTACTTAATGGTTTTCTTTTCTGCTATAAATCTATGTCCTAGTCTTATTTCAAAATAGTAATGGCCCACTCAATTTTCTTTTATCTTAAAAAGAATTAACTATGACATTTTAACATTCAAGCTGGATAGGAAATGTAATTAGATGCATTTCAGTTACTCTGGAGTAAATTACCCTGTATTTTTATTGATAGATTGATATATAAATATATATATACATATATATGTATAAATATATGTAAAATTTCCAGAAATGGCAACCAGATATTTGAAAATAGATAACTATCCATTTACTATGGACTGGAAAACACTATCAGTAACATCATTTCTCTTCATCTTATGAGCCTGTCACTGAGCCTACCAGCTCCTCTTCACAAATCTGTGTACTTAGTACTTCATTCTCATGACCTCCAAATATTCCTCTCCTGGAATACATATTATGAAGAAAGTGGGGAATACATATTATGATGAATATTGATACTATTTTTAATGTCAAGTTTCATCCATCTATAAAATTGAAAGGGAGGCAGAAGGTTAAAAAAAGTCTATGAAGAATCATGGCAAGCAATGAGACCCACCTTTATTTAATCAATAATTAAAAATACATGCTCCATGCACATGTTTTTGAAAAAAATATGACTAGAATTTCAATTACTGCACAATAAACTTTTCATTAAAGCAGCTGCTTAAAATGTCTTATATTTATGGTTTTCTCCTTATAGGATAGATGCTCTGACCTTGAGGACCTGTGTTTGAGACAGTTGTACTGAAATCACATGGTGATAGCATCAAGGGTCCATGTTTTAAATGTCTCAAAATCCTCCTGGACAAATAATAAAAATTTTGTAAATAAAAATTTCCATCATTAACTATAAAGTATTTTAGAAACTTATATGCTGACATATGAAGTTTAAAATACAAATTTGAATATATTTATTTTGTTAGTATTTGTAATAACAGTAATTTAACAATGAAAATTACATTATTTACAAATAATTTTTTTTGAATATCAATTCAGTTTTCCCATTTCTTGTTTTTTGCTGAAAGAATAAAAAGCATTCATGAAAAGAGATATATGAATCCTCATATTCATTGCAATATGCAATAGCTAAGAGCTGGAAATAACCTGTCATCAAGAGATGATTGGATAAGGCCTCCCTGGTGGCACAGGGGTTAAGCACTGCACTATGAAGCAATCCACAGCCTCTGCAGCACAAATTCGATCCCCCGCCTGCCAGGGAGCAACCCACATGGTGCAACAGACCTCTCCTTTCTCACCCGCTGCTTCCCTCAGCAGTGTATTTCAGTACATCTGCCTGTTCTGTTTCCCACTCTGTCTCTGGTAAATCCTCTCACCCCCCGCATGTCTGGCCTATACCACAGCTCTTGTGTGCATAAATAAATCTTTAAAAAAAAAATGAGAGATGATTGGATAAAGATTTGATGCATATACAAAATGGAATACTACTCAGCTATAAAAATAGATTATATTCTACAATTTAAATTACTATGAGTGGACCTAGAATGTATTATGCTTAGGAAAATAAGTCATACAGAGAGAGATAAATATTACATGATGTCAACGTATTACAAACTAGAGATTTTGTAATTTTTTTCTCATCGCTCAAAAAATATATTGATTGCACTATAAAACTTGATTGAATTTGACAAAGATGTATATTTGGGAATAAATTGGGTGATTAATACAATAATACAGGGAAATCGAAATCGTGTAAGTTTGATAGTGGCAGTGGGAGTAAGTAGAAATTATATATAAAAGAAGAATGTTAAAAAGAATTGGTTTTTTACTGGATGTGAGAGTATTATAAGGAGCTCTAATTAAAGCACCTCCATTTTCCTAGATAGGGAACCCTTAAGAAAGTTGATGGGTGAAAACAAATACAGTTTTTGATTAAGTCTGACTAGACTTAAAGCATCTAAGTAAGTTCAGAAGTGGTAGGTGTTAGCTTATATGGATTTGAGATCATCATAGCAACTGATGTCATTAGCATTCATATTTAATCAATGGGAGGATTATAGATGGGATTTGAAGATATGGGAGTGGTTATGATTTCCTAGATAAAGAAACTCTAAGAGGAAACTAGAACAAATGCAAATTGTCAAGACTGGTTTATAGAAGGTGGAGATGAAAGAATGGTTAAAATGTGCAGCAATAGCAGAGAAGTTTGGTGACATATAAACCAAAATTCCAAAGATGTGCTTAGGCAGAGTCAGTATGGCCAGTTATGAGCCACTGAGGCTATTACCTCCACTGCAACCCTAGGCGGGAGGGTTTATGCCAGCTGGGTATACACAATCAGAATCAAAGTTGTATGGAGATTTCCATAACTTCAAGTTCCATCTGGAGGACATTTTAACTTTTCCTAATTTGGGTTCTCCATATTTGAATCTTGTGTCTCTAAATATGTCCAAAGATGTCCTCACATGCACTGTATATCCAATAATTACTGGTATTAACCAAGTACTTACTATTACATTCCTTAACATCGTGGCCAATTAAATGTCATTCATCCTCTTTTCTCCATATAGATTTTAAATAGCATTTCTTTTAACATATTTACATATTTTAAACTCTCATTAATTAAAAATACATTTAAGAATAGAACTGATTATTATTAGGCTTTTTTATTTTTGAACTAACTTTCAATGTTTCAGAATACCTGGTAGGATATTAGATTCTTTTGGTGTACATTTCTGACTTCTTGTTGGCATGAATTGCCGTGGACACAAATAGCTTAAAATCTAACAATTTTTTTAATATTAAAATCTCTTTTTCTGTGTTGAATAGAATTGCATTTGAAATTAAGTATTTCTGATAATTTTCTATAGAAACTGTGCCATACAAAATAAGCCTTTTAGATCCAATGTGTCGATAATTATTATTTGGGGTGATCCTTCTTGGAATAGTAGATATAGGTGGGCCTCCCTGGTGACGTAAGGGGTTAAGATGCAAACTGTGGGGCTGTCTGCAGCCTCTGCAGCATGAGTTCAATTCCCCCAGGTGGCCGGGGAGCAGCCCACGTGGCTCAGCAGACCTCTCCTTACTAGACCGCTGCTCCCCTCAGCAGTGTACTTCAGTCAATACACCTGTTCTGTTCCCTGCTCTGTTTCTGGTGGGTCCTCTCACTGCCCCCCCGCCGCACCTCTGGTCTGTGCCCCAGCTCTGGCATGCATAAATAAATAAATAAATCTTTGAAAAAAGGAAAAAAAGAAAGAAAAAAAAAAGAATAGTAGATATAGGTGATATGTGGATCTTAGACTTTCTGACTTCCACTTGTGGTGACTAGTTCTTTTTTCTGAGCATGTGCCTGCAGGTGAAATCTGGCTTGTGAAATCCTTTCAGCTTAGTCAATGCCTAGGCGTTTTCCCAGCTCAGCACTCACTAGTACAATAAACCCCACTTACGTTTTAATGAAATTCTCAATTCATAATCAGACCAGTTGCTCAATTTCTAGCTCTTGATTTTTAGGTCATTATGCCTTACTCTGGTTAATACTTAGCAATCCTATTGATCCGTAAAAACAGTTAATATCAGCACCTGCCTGTGGCCTCCTATACCACTCATCTGTCAAGAGAGCTGCTGCAGAAACTAAGCACGCTCATTCGCCTGCACATAGCTTCCTTTGCCTGTAGCTGTATACCTGCTAATTAAGGGGCTCCACTTGTCTGTGACCTCTGAAATTTTTTGAGTGAAAGTAGCCTGTAAGCCTCTTTGGTACATGACTTTCTCCTAAATAAATCTGTTGACTTTCCTTCAATGGATTTTACACACAAAAAAGGTAAAGCCAGGATACATCGTTCCCACTGGTTATTTTATCTGACCCTTCACCTTCTCTTTTCCTTTTCACCCTGTCCCTTAAGAACATGGTTCATCTACATCCCTGTCCTGTTCTACAGTTCATCCTCCATTTTTCTTTTTTCTAGAGTTAACATTAGCTCTTCTATCTTCACTCAGTCCAAATGGTGAAACAGTTGCTGGGAAAAATAAGAGATATGGGAGAGTAAAGAAAAAAAAAAAAACTTGGCTTTGCTTTTTAAGTTTTAAATATTACCTCTATAGCACCTCACACTTCCTTTCTTTGGAAATGTATGCTCTGAGGGTGAGTGGTGACCTGCCATAGAGCAGAATCTGGTAGAAAACAAACACTTCAAAAAAACACATGAAGTAATGAGACTAAATTAAACAGAAGACACATATACAATTTTATAGTTCCTATATTGTTTTCTGTATTTTAAAACAATTTAATTGTGATAAAATATTTATTTTTCAGAAATCAAATTTTATTTCTTTTTTGATTACGTATATTTCAATTTTAACAAATAAAATGTTTATTTTTATTTGGTCTGAATAAATAATATTTTGCAACACCATTTAACAAGTTAGAGGAAATATTCATAACAGTTTAAATGCTGATGCTATTAATGACAAGAAAAGTCATTCACGGTAAATAATATCATCTAATGATAAGAAATCAATTAGCATCACAGATGGATATAAGGACAAACAAGCATATCATTCTCCTTTCTGATTGAAATTGCATGCCAAGACCCCCAACAAAATAGTCACATTATAATTTATGGGGATATTTAATCTAACCTAAACATTAGATATATGTGAAGGATAACTGCTCTTTCTTGATAATTTGATAGTAGATCATTCAAATTTAAGCTTCACAGTGTATCTTCCATGCAACACATTAAAACTGATATTTTGACAACATAAAGGCTTATCTGCATTTTATAGTCACTTAATAAAAATTTGAGAACCTGTCAATGCCAAGTTTTGCCATTTCAAGGAGATAAATGTCTTAATAAAACTCCCTTTTATATTCTTAGTTTTACATGCATGTCTCATGCTTCATTTGAATGCAAAGTTTTTACATAACAGCAATAAATATTACATAAAATTCTGAATTTTTAAATTAAACATCTGGGTAAAGAAGGAGTTAATTAAATATAGTTGATTTTAAATATTACATTAATTATATGCCTTCACTTTATTAATTAGCTAAAACAATGAAATAAAATGTAGAGTAGTTAATCATGCAGATATTTATAATTTTTAAAATCAACCACATTTTAAAATATTCAATTATTTTAAATAGTTCTGTGGTAAAAGCAGGAGCACAGAATGTTGTAGAAACTACTTTTTCCAATACTAAAAATTAGTTAAAATATTAAAGATTAGAGATGACTGTGTGAGTATAATTGTTTGATCTAGAGAAACAATAATTTTTGATCTTGGTAATAGATCTTTCACAAAAACTGCCTCCTTGTACCCTTTTATCAACACACACACACACACACACACATTCTGTCTAAAGTTCGAATGAGAACATTGGTAACTCAATATAAATTACATGAGACAAGAACCTACAGAGTGAAGTCTTGGGTATTTATATATTCCTGGCATCGAAAATGTTAGAACAATTAGATGTTCAATAAATAATTGTTGAATGAGCAAGAAGAGTTTGCTTTATGTGGTGGTTTTGATAATACCTATTTTTACCTATTTGTGACTTACATGTGTCAGTGATTCTTTTTTTCTTTAAAGAACTTATTTTAATGATCACCACTATTTACCTGAGACAGGATGTGTGTGTATGTGTGTGTGTATAATTTAGGTAACACTGGTTTACTTCATTGTTATCTGTTGTAGGACTATAGGTTCACACCTTTTCAAATGTATGTTTTCACAGTATGTGCATTAACAAGATACCAATATACCTCTACAACAGTTCATAAGGTTATTGTCTTTCCCTTTCTGACTTCACTTGTCATGATATATTCAAGTTGCATCTATGTTGTCACAAATGGTAAGATTTCATTATTTTTTTTTTAGGTGAGTAGTATTCCATTATGTGTGTATGCCACATCTTCATCCAGTCATCTGTTGATGGGCACTTGGGGTGTTTCTTTACCTTCACTATTATAGTGTTACAATAAATGTAGGATTCATAAGTCCTTTCAACTTAGAGTTTTCATATCCTTTGGACAGATAGCTAGAAATGTATTACTGGATCATATGGAAGATCTATTTTTAATATTTGAGAAATTGCTATATTGTATTCCTTAGTGGCTGCACCAATTATATTCCCACCAACTGTGTAAGGGATTTCTTCTTATCCAAACTCTTTGCAATGTTTGTTTCCAGTATTTTTGATACAGACCATTTTCAAAGATGTAAGGTAATATCTCATTGTGATTTTAATTTACATTACCCAGTCTCTAAAGTTAAGCACTGACAAAGAAAGATTAAGACTATAATATTAATGATTTCTAGAAATAATGGTTGTGTATGGGTATATACACAATCATGAAAATGTGGAAAAATTGTTTCATTAATGTGTGTATGCTTAATAATCATACAAAACTTTTCTCTCCATATATTTTTAAATATCATTCTAACTTATAATTTTTATATAAGCATTATGGGATAAAATTCCCCTTGGTCACTTTGTGAAATTTAGTATCATCTGACTATGAAAGCCATTTATATATACAAACTCAGCTTTATTTTTATACCTAGTATTCTCTTTTTAATTTATTTTATGATTAATATTGAGACATTAAAATGAATTCCTCCTCTACCTTTTTTTCATAAAAATAGTAGTGAAAAAGTATAAACTACTGATGTTTTATATTGCCATATTAGGAGTAAATTGATTACATGTTTCTTCAATAATAACTGACAAATAATGTATGCCTTCAGCACCTAGTGATATTAAATGAAGTGCATTTTTCAACTATATTGTAAATTCAGTTACTATCAGGTATTGTTATTTAGTCTCTTCTAAGTTATATTTTAATACGCTATCAACTTTTAACCGCTAGAATTAATAATTCTAAAATATAGTGCAACTTCTACTTAAACCTGAAATGCCTCTTTCCCTAGTTAGGTGCTGCCCTCTAAAGATGGTCTCCAACCATTTTCATCTGGAAATCAGTTTTTTTTAAATGTCATTGTCTTTCCATTTATAAAAGATCACTTTCTATTTTTAATGGTCTTGTAACCATGGATATACGTTTGCAAAACTCTAGGAATAAAAATCAGTCTTTACTGAATAAAAATAAAACAATGATCACAATAGTTTCATGTCATTAACATAAAGTGGCTTTTCTTCTTTTATTTAAAATAAGCAAATGTGTATAATAGTATGATTTGTAAGAATGAATATACAGTTTTTGATATTATGCTAGATATATGTGTAAACATTTAAAAATATACTTTGAAATATTTTCTGATATAAATGCTTTTGAAAAATTCATCAAATATTTATGTAAGAAAAGTAAACACACATTTCAAGAGAGATAGAATCATGTATGGAAAATATTTTTGGCATTACAGTCAATATATAATATTTGTTCAAGAAATCCATTCAACAGTTTTAGTTGGGGATGTAGTGCTGAGTGAAAACCACATGAACTAATATCACAAAAGGATTTTCTTTGGGGAAATGGAATTACTTAAAAGACTGGAATCCTATTTTGTGCTTCTTTAAAATGCTGACTTCCAGAACACCACCTTTAGTTTAAGGATATGATAGTCTGCTATGATACATTATGATCCATTCCCTTTTAAATTCTGTGTTCAACTTTACTAGAGAATTTCAACTCGTTTTTTTACTTTAATAATCAGATTCAAGAGATTTTATTTGATGATTTTTCAACTTTAAACAAATATTATCAAAAAGTTTTTACCATCTTTTGATTATTAAAAAAATTCAATTATTCAATAATACTATCCATAAAATATACAACAAGCTTCAGATTTAGGGGGCTATTTGACTATTGCCATATAGATATAGATATATACATACATAAAAATTTAAATTAAATAGCATACAAACTGAATTTGAGTTGATAAATGTGCATATCCATATGTGTATTTCTGAAAATTTATGAAAATAATACATTTTCACTAGTGCAAAGAAAATTTTAGTCCAGTTTTATGCTATGGTATTTTAGTAACAATATAATGAATAGGTGGTTTTAAGAATTTAGTGCCAATATTATGTTAAGGAAAAAGAAAAACAGCTAAGAGAAGTCCACATATTCAGCTTACTTAACAGTTAAAAAGGATTTTTTTTAGAATCATGTCTTAACATATTAATCTTATTTATCTATACCAATGAGGAGAAATTACATTTGTAAATTGGTAAAATAAAAAGAAACAGTTTTGAGCTATTGTATACAAATTTAAATGTTAAACTCTTAAAGCATGCCTCTGACTGTGTGGTACATAGATGTGTGGAATACATGTGTATACCTGCATGAGTATGTACATGGAGTATATGTACACATATAGGTGGAATATGTGTGCATGTATGTATATATGTGGACTATACATGTGTGTATAAATATAAGTGTGTGTGTGTACATATACATAGGCAAAAAAGTATTGTTTAATTTAGTGGACTTAGACTTTATGGGGACTTTTATGAATACAAGTTAAAAAAATGTATTCTAAGCACCAAACACAATACATAAGGATAAAGAATATTCATATTGATTTTGTATGAAATATTCTTTCACAAAATTATTTTCATATCAAGCAATTTAATAAAGTCTATCGATTTCTCTGTGTGTCTGTTTTTCTTTACTACATATACTAAACAAAACGATTGAAGAACTAAATGATCTCCAAAAAACTTAAGGCAGCTTTATGTTCATTCTATGTCCATTTACAGTTGTGAAATGAGAAAACGAATTGCAACAATCTATTAGTCTCAAAAACTTTTTTTTAAGGATTTAGTTATTTATACAAGAACTGGGGTACAGGCCAGAGGCACGGGAGGGTGAGAGGACTCACCAGAGACAGAGTGAGGAGCAGAACAGGCAGATGGACCAAGATACACTACTGAGGGGAGCAGCAGGAGAATCAGGAGAGGTCTGCTGTGCCATGTGGTTTTCTCCCTGGAGGGCCGGGAATCGAACCTGCACTGCAGAGGCTGTGGACATCTTCACAGCACTGCACTCAACCTGCTGTGCCACCAGGGAGGCCCTACTCTCAAAAACTTCTAATGACTGTTTTGAAATATATGATATGTATTTATTCAATGGTTTATATTGTTAACACATCAAGCATATATTACTTATTTTATTTTCCTAATGATTTATGTGAGCTACATGTTATGCTCATCTCCATTTTATAGATGCAGGGACTGATGAACCTAAAGATTCAAAATAATTATTTACATTTACCAGTAGTAAAAAAAGAATTTACTTTTAACAAAACTAACTTCAAATTCACCACATAGGGAATGAAAGTACTTCCTCTCCTCTTTTGTTAGGGTCATGTTTTTAAATATATATATTTTTACATCTATTATATGAAAACCAACTATTCAAACTTATCTATATATGAGCTGGATGGTATAAGTGTACTTCATGTGAACTTGAATGAGATAGCCTAATATTTTTCCTACCTGCGATTCTTAGCCAAGAAACATTTTATTAGAAAAGTAAAGTGTAAAGTTATTCTGCCCACTCTATGAAGAAGATTAAATAGCTACTGTATGAAAGCATTAGAGGAGAGATTACTTTGTGATCCAGAAAAGAACTTCAGACAGCTCATAATAGATTGGTTCTAAACCTAAGTAGGCATGAAGCTAAAAACAAACTCAAGATTGATTTAGCTGTAGAACTAGTTGCAAGATAAGAACAAGACAACAATACTAAATTTTTAAAAGCTTGGCAAAGGGTTATAGGTGTTTTGTACATTACTGAATACTGATCAATTATCTGTCTATGAAAAGACAGTTTAAGAAGCAAGCACATGAAAATACTTGGTACTCAGAGTTCTAAAACCACTTTTCAGATAAGAATTTGTTCTTGCATGCCATTTCATAATTTAAATCTCTATAAAGCATCATACTTATTAAAACAATACTATTTTAATTGTAATACTCAATAACTAGACTTTCAGAACAAAATATAACTCTCTAATGAAAATCTGATAATGTCATTATTTTACGATACAAATAAAGGAAATGGATATATGACTATTATCTTAAAAACCTTTATTTTGCATGAATTTCTTCAAGTATCCATTTGTTCAAATGACAGATAATTATATTGGGAGCCTAGGGTATGTTGAGTATAAAGTAGTGACAAAAATTAAACAGATTAATAGTGTTTTTCTCATAGAATTTGCATTTCAGTGGTGACATAAAGACATTAAACTAATTCAATAAGTAAAATCAATGTTATATGATGATATGAAATATGGATAAAAATTAAAAAGCAAATGGCTATAGACATTTGAGGATGACTGTAAACTAGGGAAAGTCTCAATAAGAAAGTGAAACTAAATGAAACAAAAAAAAAAAACAAACAAAAAAAAGACTGTGAGAAAATATTTGATAAAAAATCCTATCCCTCAATAACAACAAAATAAAAAAATGATGAAAATATTAGACATATTGCTAAACAAGATATACAAATGGTTGATAAGACATGAAAAGATAACATCACCAGTAATATTATCTTAGGGAAATATATTAGAGAAATGGAAATCAAAGTTAAGGTAGTCATTTTTCAACCACTAGACTGACTATAATAAATAAGACAGAACAAAACAATTGCTACTGAGGTTATAGAAAAATGAGAACATTCATGAATTGATGTTGGGCAAGTAAAACGATGCAGTCAATTTGAAGACTATTCAATTTATTGAAGAATCAAATATAAAACCACTGTACAATCCAGAAATTGTAATTTTAGCTATAAACCAAAGAGGAATGAACATATCCTTCCATAATCTCTAGTGTACTGATGTTCATAGAAATATTACTCATAAGAGTCAAAATATGGAACTGACCTAAATTTCTATCCATAGGTAAATAGAAAAAAGATGTATCTATAAAAGAGAATATTATTCAATAATAAATGAAAGCAAGTTACTTGCATAGCACCTTATGGAGATGCCACAAAAACATTCTGGGCTATGAAACTAGTTGGACATAAGAATCCATATAGTACAAACACCATTTTATAGGAAATTTATAGAAGAAGCAAATCCATCAACAAAGAAATCAAGTGATTTCCTAAGACTGGGCTAGGAATGGAGAGTGATTCTAAATGGGTATGAAGGATTGTTTTTAAGGGGTGAAAGTATTAAAAAAAAAAAAGGATGATGAAAGTATTCTAAAACTGATTTTCAGTCACAGTTTCACCACTCAGTATAATTACTAAAATCAATGAACTGAATATCTGAAATAATTGTTTATCATTATGTATAAAATAAAACTCAAAGTCATTCTTTTTTAGGAAAGACTGAAGTTTATTCAGCCTAGAGGTATAGAGTTGCCTTGTTCAATACAATAGTCATTAGACACTGTGGATGTTTTAATGCAAATGAAATGCAACTTTCAGTTTGATGTAATCCCATGTGTTTATCTTTTCCTTGACTATCTTTGCTTTGGGTGATGAGTCTTTATTTTTTTTTTTTTTTATCTTCTATGAAACTTTATTTAAAATGCATTCACATGTATATATGGATTTGATATGGTGATACATGTTGGAAAAAGTGGGATTGCTTCATGATTTATTTATTCATTCAAAGAATATTTTTTTTTATGATGTTTCTTATGTTTCTTTTGTATTGCTTTAGGCTTATTATTATTATTATTTTTTTAATAAATTTTATTGTTATATTCCCCATACAATTGCAGCCCCCCCATTCTGACCCCAATCCCTCCCCTCCCACCCCCGCCCCCCTAAAAGTGTCTCTGGTTCATAGTTTTTTGTTGATTTTGATTTTCACTTTCTTATAGTTATTCATTTTCCTGGTCCCTTATTTAAGTTTTCTAGATTCCTGCTATGAGTGAGACCATCCGGTATTTTTCTTTTTCTTTTTGGCTTATTTCGCTGAGCATGATCCCTTCCAGCGCCATCCATGTTGCTGCAAATTGCATGTGTTTATCTTTTTTGAATGCTGAGTAATATTCCATGGTATATATGTACCACATCTTCTTGATCCAGTCATCTACTTTTGGGCATTTGGGTTGTTTCCAAAGCTTAGCTATTGTAAACAGTGCTGCTATAAACATAGGGGTGCAGGTGTTCTTTGGAATTGATGTTTCTGTGTCCTTTGGGTAAATACCTAGGAGTGGAATTGCTGGATCATATGGAAGCTCTATGTTTAGTAGGTCCAGAAATCTCCATACAGCTTTCCACAGTGGTTGGACCAGTTTGCACTCCCACCAACAGTGCAGAAGAGTTCCTTTTTCTCCACACCCTCGCCAACATTTGTTGTTGCTAGTTTTTTTAATATGTGCCATTCTCACTGGTGTAAGATGGTATCTCATGGTAGTTTTGATTTGCATTTCCCTGATGACAAGTGATGTTGAACATTTTTTCATATGCCTGTTGGCCATTTGCATTTCCTCTTCAGAGAAGTTTCTTTTAAGCTCTTCTGCCCATTTTTTGACTGGATTATTTTCTTTGTTGTTGTTGAGTCTCATTAGCTCTTTGCAGATTTTTGTGATCAGTCCTTTATCATTAGTGTTGGGTGCAAAAATGTTCTCCCAGTTGGTGGGGTTTCTCTTTGTTTTTGTTATTGTCTCTTTTGCTGTCTTTAAAGATGTTCTTGTGATATATGTCTTGTAATGTTTTACCTATATTTTCTCTATATATTTTATGGTATCAAATCTTATGTCCAGTTCTCTTATCCATTTTTAGTTGATTTTTGTGCACAGTGAGAGGTAGTGGTCTATTTTCATTTTTTTACATGTGATGGTCCAGTTTTCCCAGCACCGTTTATTAAACAAACTGTCCATGTTCCATTACATATTCTTTGCTCCTTCATCAAAGATCAGTTGTCCATATAAGTGTGGTTTTGTTTCTGGGGTCTCTATTCGGTTCCATTGATCTATGAGTCTGTTTTTGTTCCAATATGAAACTGTTTTAATTACTATGGCTTTGTAGTATAGCTTGAAATTTCAAAGTGTGATACCTCCTTTTTCCTTTGTTTTCATCAGTAGGGCTTTGGCTATTTGTGTTTTTTTTTTTTTTTTTTTTTTTTTTTTTGTGGTTCCATATGAATTTCATCAGTATTTGTTCTATTTCTTTGAAGAATGTCATTGAGACTTTAATTGGAATAGCATTGAATCTGTATATTGCTTTGGGTAGGATGGACATTTTAATAATGTTAATTCTTCTAATCCATGAGAAGAGGGTGTCTTTCCATTTCTTTGTGTCTTCTATTTCTTTTAACAGTGTTTTATAGTTTTCTTTGTATAGACCTTCCACCTCTTTTGTTAGGTTAATTCCCAAGTATTTGATTTTTTTTTGTTGTTTCAGTTATAAAAGACATGATTTTTGGGCCTCCCTTGGTGGTGCAAGTGGTTGAGCACAGTGCTGTGAAGCTGTCCGTAGCCTCTGCAGCACTAGTTCAATTCTAGACAGCCGGCGAGAGTCCCACATGGCGAGCAGACCTCTCCTGTCTCGCCCACTGCTCCCCTCAGCAGTGTTTTTCATCAGTCTGTCTGTTCTGTTCCCTGCTCTGTCTCTGGTGAATCCTCTCACTCTATCGCCCATCTGGCCCGTACCCTGGTTCTTGTATAAATAAATAAATAAATCTTTAAAAATAAATAATAAATAAAAGAGCATGATTTTCTTGATTACTTTTTTCAGATTGACTGTTAATGTATAGGAAGGCTACTGATTGTTATGTGTTGATTTTGTATCCTGCCACTTTACTGAACTAGTTGATTATTTCAAGTAGTTTTTCTGTGGAGTCTTTAGGGTTCTCTACATATATTATCATATCATCTGAAAATAGTGATAGTTTTACTTCTTCTTTCCCTATTTGGATTCCTTGTATGCCTTTCTCTTGTCTTACTGCCCTGGCTGGGACCTCCAGTATTATATTGAAGAGCAGTGGTGAGAGAGGACATCAAACTGAAAAGCTTCTGGGCAGCAAAAGAGACATTAACCAAAACAGAGGGACACCCCACTGATTGGGAAAAAAATCTTTGCACTCCATTCAACTGATAAGGGACTGATCACAAAGATATATAAAGAACTCACATGACTCAACAAAAACAAAATAAACAATCCAGTCAGGAAATGGGCAGAAGAACTTAAAAGACATTTCTCCAAAGAGCAAATGCAAATGGTCAACAGGCATATGAAAATTGTTCAACATGCCTTATAATCAGAGAAATGCAAATCAAAACCACATTGAGATACCACTTTACACAAGTAAGAATGGCACATATCAAAAAAATTAGCAAAATCAAATGTTGGCGAGGATGTGGTGGGAGTGCAAACCGGTCCAACCACTATGGAAAGCTGTCTTTTGGTTCCTCAGTCTACTAAAAATGGAGCTACCATATGACCCAACAATTCTACTCACAGGGATCTACCAAAGGAAACAAAAACACTGATTCAAAAGAACACCTGTACACCTATGTTTATTGCAGTAGGTAAACCTGGAAACAACCCAAATGCCCAAAAATAGATGAATGGATCAAGAAGATGTGGCATATATACACAGGGGAATATTATTCAGCAATCAAAAAAGATAAACTCATGCCATTTGCAGCAACGTGGATGGAGCTAGAAGGAATTATGCTCAGTGAAATAAGCCAGAAGGAAAAAGAAAAATATCAGATGGTTTCACTTATAGCAGGAACATAGGGGAACCAAATAAGACACCAGTGTAAAAAAAAAAATAACAGCAGTACAAAACACAACAAAACAAAAACAGACAATTACAAATCAGAGACATCCTGCAGGGGAGGAGGAGGGAGAGGGATCAGAGGAAGGGAGGGAGGAGCACAGGGGACTGAGGTGATGGTGCACAGGTGCATTGGGGAAGGAAACTCTATGGGGACTACACCCGAGGGGGTGGGGGGAAGCAAATATTCTTTAAAAATGAACAATGATGTAAAAATAAAAAAATAAATTAAAAATTACATTCATCCATAATGCTATCACATTTTAAGTACTTAATAGCTATATGTGGTTAGTGTCTACACTATATATAATATAAAGAAAGGATATTTTCATGACTGAAGAAGCACATTAATACTATTAGGAAAGAGAGTTAATAATGGTGCAGTGAAATGTTAGACAGTTTAGGATATATTCTGGAGGTAGTATATGGATGTATTTGCTACAAGCATAAGACCAAAGTTGAGTTAAGCAAGATTCAAAGTTGGGTTAGAGTCAAGAGTAGAGGAATTGCTATAAACTGAAATTATGAAATTATGGAAGGAATAGTTATGAGAATGGGGCAGTAAACAATAAAGTTGGCTTTTTGCATTTAAATTTAGACATCCAAAAATAAATGTCACATAAGCAGATAAATAGGTGTCTCAGTTCAAAAGGTGATATCTGGAATGAACCTCAAGGCACCCAGCATTAAGTAGTTTGAGAAATTAAAACCAGCAAAATAGTGTGGAAAGGGCAGTCAATAAAAAAGAAAAAGCATTAGTAAGCATAAGGTTCTTGAAACCGATAAAGGGTCCATATCAGGCAGGACTGATGGACTGGTAAATGCTCCTGTGAGGTTAATTGAGGAAACAGACTGATGAATTTAGCAACATTGGTGACACTGCCACAGAAATTTGTACATAACATTAGCGGTAAGGGCTGCTGATAATAAATTAATAAAGAATGGGAAGAAATAAATAGGAGGGAGATAATATACAGTCCTGAGAGAATGTTTTTTAATAGAAGAAAAATAGAGCAGTAGCTGGAGAGAAGCATGGTCCAGAGAGTCTTATTTAATGTGGTAGACAAACAGCACATTTATGTTCTAATGGGTCCATCAAGAAGAGAGGGACCAAAAAAATTGCTATTCTAGTTCTCTTGAATATGAGAGTGTGGTTGATATAATACACAAGTGAAGGTTATAGTTTTATTATCATGAGTTTGAGTAGTTTGTGCAGTGACCAAAATGATGTCAAAACACAGACATACTAGTTTTCCCTGGGTTCTGGTGTGTGTTCACTTTCAATTATACTTCTCTTGCTTGGATAGTATGAAAGTCAAAGTTCCAGAGATATCTTGAACATGATTTAAATATACTTAATGCTTCCAAACCCTACACTTGAAAGTGGTCAAGATGACAAGTTTTATTCTATATGTTTTTTATGATAATTTAAAATGACAATATTGTTAGCCAAGAGTTAGAATAGAGGAAAGGTGCTGGACTTTTCAAATGAGGTTAAAAAAAATTGAAAAAAAATTCCTAAGGAGAGTGATGAAATAAATGAATAAAGAATGATATGATTGTGAAACACCATAAGGACTATGTTTAAAATGATGGAGAATGAGACCTGTCAGTGTGTCTTTTTTCTCCATCTTTATCCAGTTATTCAGGAATAGACACTATGGTGAGGAATTAGTTGTGATCATTTAAGAAGAGTGTAATTAAGAGATAGAGCAAGTCAAAGAAGTTGGAGATATATACAAATTATGATAATTATAAACCATTGCAAAATTTAAACTGGGAAAATGAGTATAGTGGCTCTCTTGAAAGGTGAGGTAAAATTGGTAGTATCTGTGGCATTCTGGTCCTCATGATTTATGAGAATTTTCAGAGTTTTAGGGGGAAATATAAGAGGTTATGGGTAGAGAATGGAATACCTAAATTAGACTCTATTGTGATGAAATCACATTATCTAAAAGCATATGTTTCCAGGTGTGTAAGTTTGCAATAGGGAAGAGGACTGTATCATTGATGGTAGAAGGTCAAGTAACTTAGAGACCAGTCAATAGTCAACTAGTGGACTCTAAAGTCACCAATACTTACAAGAGAAGTAGTGTTGGAGACAAAGGCAATGCATCGGAAATAAGTATTTAGAAAATAAAATGGAGTTTGGCTGTCAGCAGAAGATTCGGTCTAGTGCACATTGTTCACAACTCCTGCAGCGATATTTTTAAATGTGCTTAGCCTTTCCAATTTTATTCATGATGGAAAAAAAATGGTAAGACTTCCTGCTAAAAAAACAATAGGGAATCCCAGTGACAGTCATGAAATGGCATTTGCAGATGTTGGAGGGAAACCAGTACAAGACCGAAATCCTCTGGGAAGAGCAACACAAAGTGAGTCTCCAATTCACTGAGGCTTTTTCCCTGGGGATATTATCACCAGATTTTTTTTCAGCAGAGTGAGGAGGAGCTCAGAAGAGAACTAAATGCCTTCTTTGAGGAAAAGGTAAGCAGAGATCAGAGTTTGGGGCTGTTAAAGAGACAAGGAAAGAAGTGACAGAATGTCAGAGAAGAAAAAATTTGTTGTCAAGGGAACCTGTATATTGCAACTTAGGATAAAAAATATATTTGATCTCTGCCCCCCTTCTGTGCAGAGCTCCTAAAACCTTGCAAATTTCAGGTGAGGAGAGTAAGAAGGTATCTTTTTTAATGTCAATTAGGTGATTTTTGTGCCACACCTAAGGGGAGGGGTTGGTTGTCAGGGGAATCAATTACGTAACTAGAGAGCAGGAATCTTTAATCCCAACCCCCATGAGGGGAGAACTCATGATTGAATCAGTCTCCAAAGGTCAATGATTAAAACGTTGACTATGTTTAAATAATTTAAACAATGATTTAAATCATGACTTTGTAATATCTTTCCATAAAACCCAAAGGGACAGGGATCAGATTACTTCCTTCTTGGTGAGCTTGTGGAGATTAGGGAGAATGGTCCCTTATGAGCATGGATATGCTCTGCCCTTCCTCTATACCTTGCCCTAGGTGTCTCTTCTCTGTGCTGTTCCTGAATTAAGCCTTTCATAGTAAACTAGTAAGTTCCCCTTACTTCTGTTACTTCTGTTAACAGTACCCAGAGGAGTGCTAGGAATTTCTGACTTACAGATGCTCAGTCAGAAGCACAGGCATAAGCCTACTCTGAAGTTCAAGGATGTGGTCATTGAAGCCCCCAAACCACAACCCAGTCAGAAGCAAGGGCAACAACCTTGATTTAAAATTGGCACCTCCCTGGTGGCACAAGGGGTTAAGTCAGTGCTATGAAGCTATCAGCAGCTACTGCAGCACGAGTTCAATCTCCGGCCAGGGAACTGACCACATGGCGAGGTAGATCTTTCCTGTCTCACCCTCTGCTCCCCTCAGCAGTGTCTTTCAGTCAGTCTGCCTGTTCTGCTCCCCACTCTGTCTCCAGTTAATCTGTTATAGGGTATCCCGATATAAAACGGGTTGCCTGACTGTGGGTCCTCACCCGTGCGCTTAAAAGGGACTTAATACTCCACTGCAGGCACACACAAAAGGTTAATAAAAGATTTATTCACAAGGGAAGGGGAAATGAGGAAATGTACAACTCAGGAAGAAGAGTGGGAGATAAAGTCTTAAATGCTTCCTACCTGTTCCTCCGATCTGGAATCCCAAATGGCACTCTAACAGCTGGCGGAGAGCAAGAGCCATGAAGCCAAGAGGCGAGAGAGCCCCAAGGCCCACGTGTCTGGTTTTATACCCAACCTGGCTGCTTAACTCCACCCTCAGGTCCCAGCAACCTTCCTTTTAGTGGTGACGGGATTTGTCTTTTCCAATGTCCTGATGGCTTTGGTCTGGAGTGGGGGTGGAGTCCACAAAGCCTGCATGGGATTAGCTCAGGACATCCTTCCCCCCTAACAAATCCACTCACCCCTGCACCTCTGGCCCGCACCCCAGCTCTTGTATGCTGTGACACAACCAACCCATACTGGGTAGCTTCATGAACGGTTCTGGCAGGCTGTCGTCTTCATGCTCTCCGCCTTCTGTAGTCGCCGTACTCTGTCATGCTCTGTCACTCTCTGATGCACTCCTCTGTGCGCTCCACTGCACTCCTCCATCCTCGACACTGCACCACCACTCTGCACTCTGCTGCGCCACCCTTATAAACCCAGACTCTCAGCCCAGGTGGACCCACCCACTCATGCCCACCCCCTACCCCAGGTGTCCACCATCAGGCATGCATTCAGGGCCGCAAGGATCTATCATTAATCCTAATGGTGGGAGGGCAGAAAAGCCTGATACTTTACTTACCCTATATATGCATAAATAAAAAATAAATCTTAAAAAAAATTGGCATCTGAAGTGGAAAAGGAGCAATCTTGTAAGACTGGTATCTGATGCTGTCTCTTGGGACACAGTGTCAGAATTGAGTTGAATTATACAACAGCCAGCTGATGTCCAGAGCACTGCATTCCTTGGTGGGGAATGACTATGGACTAAGTATATCTTGCAACAACTTCTATGAACAGTTTCTTTACAATTATCCTAAGAGGTATTAATGTTGTATGTTTTATGTGAAGTGTTACTAAGGCACATGAGACAAGGATATACTAGATCCTCAACTAGCATCAGCACTCAGGTTTTAGCTACAGTGACAGCCTCAGCTGTTTCTTTTCTACAGCTGCAGCAAATGCTCACTCAGCTAAACCTCAATCTTTGCCCTGCCAAGCGCATGTGGTGACCCCCCCTAATTTCAGGCTCCAAAAGTGGCTGTCTGTCTAGGTGGGTTCTCTAATCAGACACTGATATTCCATTAGTTACATGTAGGCCTTCACAGGGCAGCTTGACAGTTTTCAGGAGTTAAGCACTTGGCAACCAAGAAGTCCTGATTGTTCTTTCAAACTTCTCTGCTGGATCCCCTCACTCCGACTTGTCACAAAGAGAATTCCAATAATCATGTGTGTTCACTCTTATTTTCAACAATGTGTCAAAAGGAGAATAAAGAAAGCGTTTGTTGGGAGAAGAAAGAAAGAAAAAGGTTATCGTAGTCACAATATTTTTTTGAAAACCGTCTTCCCGAGTTGTTGATTTTTAACAAAATCTTGCTTTGACTCCTGCTCCGAGGTTTTTTGTTTTGTATTTGGTTTTGGGTTTTTTGGTGTATGTGTAGACTATTTCTTTCATTTTCAGTTGAAAATATGTTGTCATTATAATCTGCTATTATTAGACTTTATTGAGACAAAAGTTAACACAGTTATTAAAACAGAGTGTTAACATCAAGGGAAAAAATGAGATTTTAAAAGAACACAAAAAATATGCTATTTTATTTTACTTTGTGAATCAAGAAGAATATTGCTTCACCAGGAAAAAAAAAAATTGAAAGCACCTTCAATTTTTGGAAGGAAGTTGCACATTTTATGTATAAGCATGATGGTGTCCACTGTGGGTTGTGGATTTTAAGAAAGACAATCTTTAAAACATTTCTGAAATGGAAACTATGCTTTAAAATTATGAGACATGCTTGGAAAATTTTAATTAAGCAACTGTTCTCACCTAAGATTATAAATGACCCTGCTCTGTATAAAATCTGAAAAAA